>NC_137030.1:29828415-29840915 GCF_032717465.1 Coenobita brevimanus | reverse complement strand
AAAAATGAAAATCTGTTTACTTAATTGATTCTCAGGTGTTGTGAAGGAATGCAGAGTATGTAAGTCTCTCTCTCTCACTCCCTCTTTCTCTATGTAAGTTTAAGTGCTTCACAGTGTACGCCATTAATGCCTCCTTTTGTTATCGAAAGAAGGTCGCCGTCCTCAGCACAATTGCACTGGGATGGCACATATCTCTTCGTCCGTCTGTCCTTCTGTGAGTGCTCTCGCAGCCGCAGCTATGGACAGACTTGGATGACGTGCCCTTGTTCCAGTGGTCAACACGCTCAGAGCAACCCTAAGTTCACAGTGCCCCCCAAATGTCTATTATTGCCGACTCTAGCAAGGCGAGGCGATATGGTTTTTGTCAGCGTGTGTGTGTGTGTGTGTGTGTGTGTGTGTGTGTGTGTGTGTGTGTGTGTGTGTGTGTTACCAAAATATCTCGAAAAGTTAAGGACGAATTTTCACCAAACCATCAGGAAATAGCAACTATGTGGATCAACAGAAGTGATTAATTTTTGGTGAGGATTTGATCAAAGGCGATTGAATGCCAGCCGTCCGTATTTTTTAATATGATCGGCTTTTCTGTGCAACGCGACAACTGAATTCCGTTGAGTTTTGCGAATTCTCTTCAAATTTGGTTTGTTGGTAACTTGCACTTGAACCAACAATATATTTTGGCGGGCGATTAGCATTAGGCACCATGATGTTTTTGATTCATTTACACTTGTTGGGCCACAACACTGGTATTATTGGAAAGAGCGTTCCGGTGTAATTTATGCTCTCATCACTAATTTCAAACAATGTAACAGAGACTGACAATGGGCAAAAATAAATAAATAATATATAAATAAATAAGATAAAAATGAAATACTCGCCTGTGTGGTGGAGGCAGGCAGTAAAGAAGTCTGAGTAGTTAGGTATGTAGGTAGGCAGGTAGGGCGATAGGTAGGCAGGTAAGTGGGAAAGGGATAGGCGCGGGAAGGGAGCGTGGAGGAAGGTGAGGAGGTTGGCGGCGAGGTAGGTAGGGATGTTGGTAGGTAGGGATGTTGGTAGGTAGGGGATGTTGGTAGGCAGAGAGCGAACTTCTGCAGCCATAGTGATAAAAGCCTAGTAATTAGAGTTTAATCAATATATAATCTAACATATGGAAGATAAGGGAATGTGGTGTTCAGCCTCTCTCTTTCTCTCTCTTTTCCTACGTATTAAATGTGCTTGTGTGTGTGTGTGTGTGTGTGTGTGTGTGTGTGTGTGTGTGTGTGTGTGTGTGTGTGTGTGTGTGTAAGTAGAGTCAGGTGTTCTGGGGAGTTAATTACAAGGGATCAGGCAGGTAAATCCACAGGTGAGAGAGAGAGAGAGAGAGAGAGAGAGAGAGAGAGAGAGAGAGAGAGAGAGAGAGAGAGAGAGAGAGAGAGAGAGAGAGAGAGAGAAAATCCAAGCTAAAACTACTTGCATTTAACCTTTCCTTTCAATCGATCTAATTTCTTCACTGCAAGCACCAAAAAAAAAAATCTGTTCCCTGATAGACTGTAGGTGATGGAGTAGAAGTTATGGAAAAAAACCTTCATTGATTCCTACACTACACTGCTTGGTTACTCCCTCAGTGTGAAATATAATATGAACTGATGGAGCCTTCATTCGCTCCTTCGTTACTAAGTTGTTCTCCTCATCTTCTACCACCACCACCAGTACTATTACTACTACCATCACCACCACCACCAATATTATTACTACTGCTACTACAATCAATAATACTACTACTGCCATCACAACCATCAATACTATTACTACTACTACTACCACCAATACAGTTACTACTACTACTACCACCATTACTACTACTACTACTACTACTACTACAACTACTAAAACAGGAAGTGCAACTCCGGCGCACTTTACCAGTGTGATCTTACCTGCAACTCTTACTTTTCACCTATTACTTCTACGGCGAAATCACCCAATCCCTGCCTCTCCCTCAACCTCCCACCAAGTTTGGTCTAAATCGGATCATAACTGCCTGAACTGATCTTGCCCTCTGATCTTCGACATACTGTTCTAAAAATAACTTCATCCTGGGCTTAACTCTTCCGCCAAGTTTGGTTCAAATCGGATCAGAACTGTTTGAACTAAAGTGTAGCTGCTGCACACACACACACACACACACACACACACACACACACACACACACACACACACACACACACACACACACACACTCAAGCACACATACACACACACACATTCTCCATCGCACGCACGGGCACAGCACTACACACAACACACTCTCTAAACATGCCATTAATCTTCTACACACCAGCTAATTACACCACACACACGCTGCAATTTTATGTGTAAACTGTTATCGCATCCACTAACACCCAAACATCCGCAGAAACTCATTATTTTACTCCAGCTAACGTTAGGTGACTCCAGATAACGCAAGACGACCTACATCAACTAAGAGTGTGCTATAGCAGCCTGCGAGTGTTGATAACGGTACTCCTAACCTCTCATGGTAGGGACAACTCTAGGATTTTTACTGATACAGCCAGACGATTTTATTCAGGTGTGTACATGGCGTGAGGCTGAGTGATAAACAAGGTGAGTTATAAGGCCAGGTGTGATAATTATTTCTTAGGCTCTGAACTATTAGCATGTCTTCTATCAGGTGTAATTGTAACCCAACTCTTTTGCGTCAGAGTAAGAAATGGCTGTAGTAGTAGTAGTAATAGAGTAGTAGTAGTAGTAGTAGTAGTAGTAGAGTAGTAGTAGTAGTAGTGGTATCCCCAGGTTCAACGGAATCGTGAAATCCTGCTCTTGTTCAGTCTGACATCCTCCTTTTGGGGGATAGGGAGGGGACTGAGGGACTTTTGTATACCCAGGCAGCTCCACCGCCTGATCATAGCGGCGCCACCACGTGAAGGCGTCTCACCACCACCATCACAGTACAGATCTATTGCAACAATTTTGCAAGTGGCTATGTTGCATGATATTGATTACATGAAAATATTTACGACTGCTAAAAGAGCTATAAACATGATGCTGCAACTACCTCTATTTTATGCAGTTACGACCATGCACCACAACGACCACCATTTACCACAGCTGCCAGTATTCACCACAGCTACCACATTTCACCACAGCTACCACCAGCCACCACAACTATCACCATACACCACTGTCAGCACCCACCACAATTACCTGAATTCACCACAACTACCACCATCCACCACAACTACCACCATCCACCACAATCATCACCCACCAAAACTACAACCATTCACCACGACTACCACCACCCACCACAACTCTCACCACCCACCACAACTACCACCATTCACCACAACTACCACCATTCACCACAACTACCACCATTCACCACAACTACCACCATCCACCACAATCATCACCCACCACAACTACCACCATTCACCACAATTACCACCATCCACCACAATCATCACCCACCACAACTACCACCATTCACCACGACTACCACCATCCACCTCAACTCTCACCACCCACCACAACTACCACCATTCACCACAATTACCACCATCCACCACAATCATCACCCACCACAACTACCACCATTCACCACAACTACCACCATTCACCACAACTACCACCATTCACCACAACTGCGACCACCATTCACCACAACTAACCACCATTCACCACAACTGCGACCACCATTCACCACAACTAATACCATCCACCACAACTACCACCATTCACCACAGCATGCAGTCAACAAGCCTTTCACTGATGGAACAGGGAAGCACAAACAACATAGGAAATGAGGTACAGTATATGTGGGGGGGTGGGTGATGAGGGAGGGGGAGGGGAGGGAAAGGGAAGGGGAGGGGAAGAGGAGAGAATGGGTGTAGGGTAAGAGAGAGGGAGAAATGGGAAGGGTAAGAGGGTAGAAAGGGGAGGGTGAGGGAGGGAGGAGAGGATGGATGGATGGAGGGGTGAGAGAGAAGGTGAAGGACTGAGAAGAGAAAAGATGAAGGAGGAAGTAGAGGGAGGGGTACGGATGAAAGACAGAACAGAAGGGAGAAGAAGGGATGGGGAGGGAAAGGGAGGAGAGGGGAGGACGAGGGAGAGAAAGGAAGAGGAGAGGGAGGGGAAAGGATGAAAGACAGAACAGAAGGGAGAAGAAGGGATGGGGAGGGAAAGGGAGAAGGGGAGGGAGAGGGAGGAGAGGGGAGGACGAGGGAGGGAAAGGGAGAAGGGGAGGGAGAGGGAGGAGAGGGGAGGACGAGGGAGAGAAAGCAAGAGGAGAGGGAGGGGAAAGGATGAAAGACAGAACAGAAGGGAGAAGAAGGAATGGGGAGGGAAAGGGAGGAGAGGGGAAGACGAGGGAGAGAAAGGAAGAGGAGAGGGAGGGGAAAGGACGACAGCAAAATAGAAGGGGGGAGGGAGGAGTGAAGGAAGGGAGGGGGAAGTTAGGGAAGGGAGGGAGAAAGGAAAAGGAGGAGGGAGAGAAACAGAAAAGTGAGGTAAATATAGAGGTAGGTGGTAAGAGGATGAGGAGAGGACGAGAAGGGAAGAGAGAGGGGGAAGGGAAGGAAAAGGGGAAGGGGAGAGGAAAGGCGGAGAAAAGGAGGGGAAGAGAGGAGAAGGGGGAGGGGGAAGGAGAAGGAAAGAGGGAGAGGAGGAGTGAGGGAAAAAGAAGAGAGAGAGAGAGAGAGAGAGAGAGAGAGAGAGAGAGAGAGAGAGAGAGAGAGAGAGGTGGGAAGGAGGAAAAAGAAGGAAGAGAAAGTCTGCCAGAGAAGAGGTGGGAAGAGGGGATGAGGTGAGCATAAGGAAGAGGTAAGAGGGAGGGAAAGGAGAGGGGGAGGGAAGGGAAAGGAGGAGGGGGAGGGAAGGGAGAGGAGGAGGGGGAGGGAAGGGAGAGGAGGAGGGGGAGAGAAGAGGGAAAGGAGGAGAGGAAATGAGAAATCTGCTGCGAGAGAGTCGGGGAGTGGTGATGGGGAGGGGGAGAGAAAGGAGGGGAGGGGAAGAGAAGGGAGGGGAGGGGGAGAGGACGAGGAGGGAAGGAGGAGAGAAAGGAGGGGAGGGGGAGAGAAAGGAGGGGAGGGGGAGAGGACGAGGAGGGGAGGGGGAGAGGACGAGGAGGGAAGGAGGGGGAGATGAAAAGGACGAAGAAGGGAGGAGAGGGAAATGGAGAGGAAGAAGAGGGAGAGGGGAGGGGGGGATGAAGAGGAAGAGGGAAGGAAGGGGAGTTGGGAAGAAGAAAGGAGGAGGGGGAGGGGAGAGAGCGAAGAGGGGAGGAGGAGGAGGAGACGGAAAGAACGAAGAAGGAAGGAGGAAGAGATGAGGGGGATGTAGAAGGAAGAAGGAGAAGATGGAAAAGAAGAGGAGGGGAGGAGAGGGAGAGGATGATCAAGAGGTAGTGGGGGAGAGAATAACGAAGTGGGTGGAGGGAGAAGGGAGAAAAGTGGGTGGGAATGGGAGTGAAGAAGAGGAGTGAAAGAAGGAAGGAAGCAGAGAGGAAATGAAAAAATGAGGATGAAAAACAGGGTGGAATGAGAAGGGTGGGGATGAGGAAGAAAAAGGAGGAAGGGATAAGGACGAGGAAAAGTATAGGGAAGGTGGGGTGAGGGGTAGAAGGGGAGAGGAAAGAGAGAGGAAGGGTGCGAGGGAGACTGAGGATGTGGTGGAGGGTGAGAGTCAGTAAGAAATATAAAGTGGAGGCGAGGGTAATTGGAATATATGAGAGAGAGAGAGAGAGAGAGAGAGAGAGAGAGAGAGAGAGAGAGAGAGAGAGAGAGAGAGAGAGAGAGAGCGAGAGAGAGACGAAGTGTAGATGAATGACACTGAAAAGTAAATGTGTGTGTGTGTGTGTGTGTGTGTGTGTGTGTGTGTGTGTGTGTGTGTGTGTGTGTGTGTGTGTGTGTGTGTGTGTGTGTGTGTGTGTGTGTGTGTGTGTGTGACTTAATTTCCCCGAGGAGTACAAGCCCAGGCCAAGGTGACAAACTCTGATATTGAAGAGGATCCACATTTTATCATTTTCACTTTCCTTACGTCAAAATACTTTCCTGTAAAGCCTGAAAATTCTGCAAAATATTAACAGCCATTTATTACACAGCATAATTAAAGATCCATCATTATCATCATCATCATCATCATCATTATATTTTTTTGCGAAGGTGTAATACGGCACTGCGTTCTGGTGAATGTAAGGTGGAGTGACGTGAGGTAGGGCTGGGTAAGGCACTGAGTAACAGAAATGAATAATGAACAGACAAGAGTAGAACTAAAGAAGACAGATTAAAGTTCAATAAAATAAAGAGTGTAGGGTAGGGCAGGGTATAGTAGGGTAGAGTAGAGCAGAGTAGGGTAGGGTAGAGTAGGGTAGGGTATAGTAGGATAGAGCAGAGTAGTTTAGGGTAGAGTCTGACCTGGGTATAAGTAAAGAGAGTTCAGGAGATTACAGCACCGAAGACCAAAGTATGGGAGGGTAGTGTACAAGAGATAAATCAGCGCCAAGTATGGTAGGGTAGGGCAAGGTAGAATAGGTTAGTGGGGAGTAGAGGAGAGTGAGGTACGGCAGGGTAGAGCAGAGAATAAAGCGGAGAACGGAATATATTAAAGGAGAGTAGCTAATAAGGTACTTGTGCAGAGCGTTACAGATGTGGTGTTCGATATATGTAACTTATGGAAGCTTATTATTGAGAAATGTGAGATAAGTGATATCGATGAGGCAAATTAATGACTAATGAGATACTCTTTAATCCTAGCAGTCAGCAGCTACTTTACGTCATTACATAAAGTGAGATGGGAAGTAATCACTAAGCACTGCACCTGAACTCTTGGGAAATCAGAGTCAGGCAGTAATTTAGCGTAAGGCAATGATTTATGTTTCATGTCTCGTTAGTTACTTAAGATGGTGTGCTTTACCGAGTGTAATTACTATATCTATACTCTAAACGCAGCCGTGCCCCTCCTTCGCTCTCTCATATCTCTCTCTTATCTCTCCCGTATTGCGCACACACACACACACACACACACACACACACACACACACACACACACACACACACACACACACACACACACACACACACACACACACACACACAAAGCTGAACTCCATAATTATAAAATACCAATGGAGAAGGGCGGGGTCAGGCGAAAGTAATGTACGGTATACGAATGTTGATATTCTGGATTTGCTTCATTTGTGTGTGTGTGTGTGTGTGTGTGTGTGTGTGTGTGTGTGTGTGTGTGTGTGTGTGTGTGTGTGTGTGTGTGTGTGTGTGTGTGTGTCTGAGCTGTACATGGCATCAGCAAAACCGACAAGGGGCTAACTTGTACGTGCATATGAAAGGACATACTAACAGAACCCACTTAAACATCCGCCACTGCTTACGTTTAGAAATTTACGACGTGGCAGACGCATCACAGAACGAGTACGCTAACCACTGAGCCACTGCACTTCCGAAAGGGGGTAAAATAAGTCGCACACCATATCACTCACGTCCTCTCATCCTGATCTCGCACAACGCCATCCCATCACACTTTCCTTAACCCCTTCATTACCTCCTATCACCACCCTCCCCCACTCCAGCCTTCCACACAGCCACACCTTGCTTCACGGGGCCAGGGGTAGGTAAGAGGCCCAAATCCAAGGCTTCTGTTCTTGCTCTGGGGCAGCTTTTTGCAGGGTTAGTATGATGGCAATGCAGATACCTTTCTTCCCACCGCGCAGTGAAAATATATGTACCGTTAGGCAAGAATCAACAGGGAAAAAAATGATTCTCTTACTGTTCGATTGTGATTTGCATTATCGAACGCTAAAATCCTACCACCTCTCTTGCTTCTCTCCGTGGAATGTCAAAATCTATCTATCTATCTGTCTATTTATTACCTGACGCCGCCTCCTCTGTGGGGTGGCCTCGACGGAAGATCCTCTAGGCGTTTCTGTCACTACCCAAAACCGACCTCTCATCCCACGACACCACCACCACTGCCCTCCCTTCGTGCTCATTCCTCCACCTCATTCTCGGTCTTCTTCTCCTGTCCCTCCCACCCACCTCATCCCCATACACTCACGACTCACTCTTATACTATCACACCCTAGTTCTTACTCTCGTCGGTTAAGGAAGTACCCTGACACCTCTCCCTAAGCGATTTATTTTGCTTATTACTCCTTACTCTTCCGTTTCATTTCAATAATTCAAATACTACCATACTCAGCGTAAATAACATACAAATTCATATTAAGAAATCGTATCCAAAAATAAATCGCTAAGTAATAGTTGCTAGGGAGCTTCCTTAACCAACGAAAATACGGACCCTTATCTCGTCCTCAGTCTCCCTCTCCGTCTCCTCCCATCCACCTCACATACACTCAGAATGCCAGTCTAGTGATCCCGTAGCAACTGATACTGATTAATTTATTTGGCAAGAGATTAGCAGCATCAGAGTCCATTACTGCGGACCTACCAGAATGATTTTCAAGATGTGTGAGAGAAGGAGAGGGAGACCCAGAACGAGATTTGAGAGATAAAATGCGATAGTGTGTAAGTCGTGAGAGAACATATGGGTGAGGTGGGGGGGAGGCACAGACCGAGGACGAGATGGAGAGATAAGCGTGAGATTTTGTACGGGTGGTGTATTCTGAGAGTGTATGAAGGTGAGGTGGGTGGCAGAAGGAAACAGGAAACAAGAACACAATGGAGGAACAAGGAAAGAACAGGATATAAGGAAGGAGAGAACAGGATGTAAGGAAGGAGAGAACAGGATATAAGGAAGGAGAGAACAGGATATAAGGAAGGAGAGAACACGATGTAAGGAGGGAAAGAACAGGATATAAGGAAGGGAAGAACAATATATAAGGAAGGAGAGAACAAGATATAAGGAATGGAAATACAGGATATAAGGAAGGGAAAAACAGGATATAAGGAAGGGAAAAACAGGATATAAGGAAGGGAAAAACAGGATATAAGGAAGGAGAGAACAGGATATAAGGAATGGAAATACAGGATATAAGGAATGGAAAAACAGGATATGAGGAAGGGAAAACCAGGATATAAGGAAGGGAAAACCAGGATATAAGGAAGAGAAAAAGAGGATATAAGGAAGAGAAAAACAGGATATAAGGAAGGAGAGAACAGGATATAAGGAAGGGAAAAACAGGATATAAGGAAGGGAAGAACAGGATATAAGGAAGGGAAGAACAGGATATAAGGAAGGGAAAACCAGGATATAAGGAAGGGAAAACCAGGATATAAGGAAGGGAAAAACAGGATATAAGGAAGGGAAAAACAGGATATAAGGAAGGGAAAAACAGGATATAAGGAAGGGAAAAACAGGATATAAGGAAGGGAAAAACAGGATATAAGGAAGGGAAGAACAGGATATAAGGACGGGAGAAAGAGAATATAAGGAAGGGAAGAACAGGATATAAGGAAGGGAAAAACAGGATATAAGGAAGGGGAAAAACAGGATATAAGGAAGGGAAAAACAGGATATAAGGAAGGGGAAAAACAGGATATAAGGAAGGGGAAAAACAGGATATAAGGAAGGGAAAAACAGGATATAAGGAAGAGAAAAACAGGATATAAGGAAGGGAAAAACAGGATATAAGGAAGGGAAAAACAGGATATAAGGACGGGAGAAAGAGAATATAAGGAAGGGAAAAACAGGATATAAGGAAGGGAAAAACAGGATATAAGGAAGGGAAAAACAGGATATAAGGAAGGGGAAAACAGGATATAAGGAAGGGGAAAAACAGGATATAAGGAAGGGAAAAACAAGATATAAGGAAGGGCAATGCGTCATGGGTAGAAGGGTGACTGCTGAAAAAGAAGAGAGACAGTCAAGGAGGCAGTACTTTTGCTGGCGACTGTACATATAATCTGGTGTCGAGAAGAGATCATTGAGAGGAGGTCACAGGGAGGAGGTCATAGAGAGGAGGTCACAGAGAGGAGGTCATAGAGAGAAGGTCACAGAGAGGAGGCCATAGAGAGGAGGTCATAGAGAGGAGGTCATAAAGAGGAGGTTATAGAGAGGTTATAGAGAAGAGGTCAATGGTCTCTGTATAAGTGGCCTGATAACTAACAGGTGTGCTTAAAATGAACCCAATGCCAGCAGGTTTATTTAGGGAGTTATGTTGCAATCAAAGGTTCAAAGCTCAGTAAAGGATATCAGAAATACAGTGTCCCTTATTCAGTCTTTACTTCATTCCCCTAAACTTGGCGGTGATTGGCTTCCTTTTGCTGCTATCCGTACCTCATGAGCAAAATAAATTGGAACTACAACTTGCATCTTTTCCATGGAACGTCTTCGTCGTTTACTCTATAGTATAGTGTTAAGAATTTGTTGCAATATCACGAAGGAGAGATGGTAATTTCATATCAATTTACACTTCACACAGTATAATGTCCATGTTTAGATGTGTCTGGATAATGGAAAGTGTTCTATACGAGAAGGATAGGCTAACACAGACTCACAGAAACCGTGATCCCATACACATCTATAATTACCTGTCTTTGCATCGATGGCCAGACACTTTTATCCCACAAGGGGTGGCCAACAAATCGCCTCCATGCCGCCCTGTCCTCTGCCATTTAGCGACCCCCTCACCGAATCACACAACCCCCTCTCTTATATATCCCTCCACTCCTTTCCTCCATCTCATCCTTGGTTTCCCTGTTCCTCTCTCCCCATCCACCTCGCTCACATACACTCTTCTAGTCAGTCTCTCATTCTCCATCCTCCAAATCACACACTCATCTCTCATATATCCCGCTCCTATATCTTATCCTTGGTTTCCCCTTTTCTCTCTCCCCTTCCACCTCACTCACACTCTTCTAGTCAATCTCTCATTCTCCATCCCTTACACATGGATATACTCTCTCAAAGCATTTCTCTACGCTCTCTGAGTCACATCTACATCAATACCACAACGCTCCTTGACGTCCACATTTGTCTGTGTCACTTCTTGGAATTCCACACGCTCACAGACAACTTTACATTTTTTGGTAATAAGGAAGAGAGCAGACACATTTCCTCGATAACCTCTCGTGTCCTATCTTCTCTACTAAAAATAGCTGCGAAGATGGAATTGCAAGACCAAGGGGGATATTATTCTCTTTCTCTCTCTCTCTCTCTCTCTCCCTCTCTCTCTCTCTCTCTCTCTCTCTCTCTCTCTCTCTCTCTCTCTCTCTCTCTCTCTCAGCCTCACTTACTACTACAGAACATCCACTTTAAGATACCCAGAACCCATCTTAATCCCGTCCTACCATTCCTGGCTTTCTCACTTCTTTGAGATAAACCCAGTAAAGAAAGATTACCAATGTTATTCACCTAAAAGAACCAGATAAAGCAATTAACCCTTTTATTATTACCTCCGCCAAGAAGATTATGTTTTCACCCCTGTCTATTTGTTTGTTTGTTTGTTGGTTTGTGAGCAAGATTACACAAAAACTACAGGACGGATTTCCACGAAACTTGGTAGAAGAATGGGCCTTGGCCCAGAATAGACTCCATTAAATTTTGGTGCGGATCCGGATAAAATTGCGGATTCAGGATTTTTTTTTTTTCACTTTAACATTCCGGGATGGGGCGTATTTCGACATTTTCGTTAATTTTTCAGTGAACATTGCATGGATCTTGATGAAAGAAAATCAGGCATATTTAGGATGTTGGTATCTACGAATGTGTACAGTTTGGCTCGGATCCATATAAAATTCCGGATCTAGTTGATTTAAATATACTTTTATAGGGGGGTAGAAGAACAGGGAGGCTTTAGGAAGGGAAGAGGTTGTGTAGATCAGATATTCATTCTCAGATCTTTAGTGGAAAAGTTTCTAGAGAAGGGAAAGAAGTTGTATGCGGCTTTCATGGATTTGGAGAAAGCATATGACAGGGTGGATAGACTAGGATTGTGGAAAGTGTTAAGAATATATGGAGTAGATGGGAAGTTGTTGAATGCTGTGAAGAGTATGTACGATGGTGCGAAGGCTGCAGTGCATGTGGATGGTGAACTAAGTGAATTTTTCTCTCTGAAAGTTGGGTTGAAACAGGGATGTGTCATGTCTCCATGGTTGTTCAATCTGTACATGGATGGGGTAATAAAAGAGGTACAAGGTAGGGTAGTGGATGTTGGAGTGGCCCTGGTGAGAGAGGATAGTGTTTGGAAACTCCCTGTACTGTTGTTTGCAGATGATACTGTGTTGTTGAGTGAAGACGAAGGGGAGCTGCAAGGCTTGGTGGATGAGTTTGGGAGAGTGTGTAAGAAACGGAATCTAAAGGTGAATGTAGGGAAGAGTAAAGTGATGGTCTTTGAGAGAGGTGAAGTCATTGAATGTACAGCGAGGTTGGATGGTGAGGAATTGGAAAATGTGAGTACGTTTAAGTACTTGGGTAGTGTGATGAGTAAGGATGGAGGTTTGGAGGGTGAAGTGCTTGAAAGGGTACAGCAGGGCAGAAAGGTTGCTGGTTCTTTGAAAGCAGTGATAAGAAACAGGGAAGTGAGCATGGAAGTG
>NC_137030.1:29570915-29823415 GCF_032717465.1 Coenobita brevimanus | reverse complement strand
TCTCCAAACTTCACACACATGCCTCAACAATCACATTTCCACTGCTCTTGAATTTTAATCCTCATGCCACACTGTAGTCACACACCCTTATATTTAAACAAGCAATAAAACTCATACAAGCCTCTCACAGCCACCACGCCCAGACACACGTTTCTTATCAAGGTCTTCGTAGTACCAGCCACTTTCCTTCCCTGTGCCACTCTACTTTCCACTTCCTTTGCAAATCTACTTCTCTTTTCTACCAATGCACCCAGGTACTGAAATTCCCGTCAATTCAAATTTCTCTCCATTTACAGAAATCATATTGGGCGTCACCTCCTCAGCAATCACCATTTTACTATTTTCTACTATCCTTTCACAGCATGATGTTCACAGATATCCACAAACCTCTGCACCAGTCTAACATCTCTTGCCCGCTAATTACAAGCAACTGCCACATCTGTGTGCATGAGAGAGGAGATATTCCAGTCCACATCATTTATTACCCACACCCTCCTGATTTGTGTTCTCTCTCTCAATAACTCCATCTATAAAGCCTATAAATATATGGCAGAAACATGAGGACAATACACAACCTTGTATCATTCTTACAGTAATCTTGACTTAACTTTGATCCCCACCTTTCTTCTCACATACTATCGCAAAAACCTCTAAACAGCATATTCAGCAACTTACCAT
This sequence comes from Coenobita brevimanus, assembly GCF_032717465.1. Lineage (NCBI taxonomy): Eukaryota > Metazoa > Arthropoda > Malacostraca > Decapoda > Coenobitidae > Coenobita > Coenobita brevimanus. Next base: position 29,822,737 of record NC_137030.1, on the reverse strand, counting down.
CCACACCACATATACACAAGACCTTCCACACTTCCCCTCTGTTTACCTTGTCTTTTATTTTTCCTGATTCATAAACGCCATAAATAGTGTTCTTCCCACAGGCCTTATCCCCTACCTGTCTCATAATATATATATCTGATCCACACATACCCCTACTACCACTCCTAAAGACACACTGTTCGTCACTACCCACTCCCAACATATCCTAACATATTCCTAGCTTTATGATAGTTCTTCCACCCACCCATCTACACCACCCAACTACTTTATACCACCCACCTACACCACCCTCTCACATACACCACCTCCACCCACCTGCACCACCCACCCACCTACCTACACACCAGCCCACCTACACCACCCATCCACCTACATCACCCTCCCACCTACACCATCCACCCACCTACACCACCCATTTCAGCAACCCCCATCCCCCATCGGTCTGGGTGTAAAGTTCACTGATCTCAGCCTGCATGAAACACACACACACACACACACACACACACACACACACACACACACACACACACACACAGGCTGAAGGAACAACATGGCTGTGTTTGGAGGCAGGAGCAGCTGAAGAGAAAAGGAAGAGGTGGATAGGAAGGTTTACGAAAAAAACAAAAAAAAACTCAGATGGAATACAAGGGATCTAATGAGAGCAAAAAAATAAAAGAAAAAAAGAAACTGTATAACGAGATATATACAAAGAGAGAATGATAATATTAAATGAAAAATGAAGGGAGAAAATGAGTGCGTGTTTTTTTTTTATGAGAAGAGGGAAGTGTTTCGGAAAATCTGCCAAATATGTGAAACTTAAACTGCAAAACAAAGTGGAGAAATATGTGAGGTGAAAACTAAATAATGCTGTCAAATGGAAGTGAACTAAGGAACAGATGGGAAGGCTGTTTAGAAGTGATGGATGGTAAGGAAGAAAAGCAGACTGATGGCAAACCAGATTAGGAGTGTTTATTTTAGAGTTCGAAAGTGTGTTAAAAGCAGAGATGAAAACTGCACGGAAGTGTATCTTGCCATCACTGTTCTGAACTGTTCAAAAGGAAGAATTGTAACATGTGGAAGGGTTCAGTCTCGCCAGGGGGTCCAAGTAGGGCCAAGAATGCTGTAGCGTATCTCCCCAACAAATAATCTTTTAGCCAACGTGGGTATCCTTCCTGCATGCCGTGAATGGTAGGAGGGAAAACGGCTCATGAGTGTATTCAGAAGTAATCAAAGTGTGTGTGTGTGTGTGTGTGTGTGTGTGTGTGTGTGTGTGTGTGTGTGTGTGTGTGTGTGTGTGTGTGTGTGTGTGTGTGTGTGTGTGTGTGTGTGTGTGTTTTAACGCAAGGAAGAAGAAACCTAAGGCCAGGATCCCGTAACTTGTTCCCTCCAAGAAAAAAACAAAAGCAAGATAACAGAGAGCTAAATTCATGATCCGTTCATTTCGAGATGCCTGGACACACTGAGACTGAAGGACCTGGAGATCACAGACAGTGGGAAATAGAGACAGAGGGAGACAGTTCCGGAGTTGACCTGTTGCATATATGAAGGACTGACTCTTGCATTAAATTTTCCGGGAAGTAGGTTAAATTTGGAAGGGAGAAATTGAACCAGTAGAGAAGACTGTGTAGAAGTAACGAGGCTGAAGTGAGTGTAGGTAATTGTACGAGGGAAGGGTGTTATGGGGAAGATGAGTGGCAGAACGCTGATAGAAAAGATAGGACAGGTGTAAGACCAGACCATGTGATGAGCTCTGAACGGGATGGCTTCAGGGGTGGCTAGGGATATGTGAGTTACAGATCTGCAGTAAAACATATAAAGGAAGATGTGAGAAAGAACGCACGTCTTTGATAGCATTCACACACGTAGGAAAAAATTGTGTTGATCAGGAAGGGGAAATAAAAACCTACGTATGTATGGTGTGGTCAGAAAAAAACAACTGAATAATGCTCAAGTTTTTTTTTAGTGATACGAATACATAAGTTAACGTAGATGAATGCGTAAGGCGTAAAAATCCCCGTACTATATTGTAGCTTAATGTTTCTATCTTCATTTCTCATACATCACACACACATTATGATTTCCTTTGTTTGTTTGGGCTCCTGGTACATATATATCTGGGAAGACGTGGGTGGGACTTGCGTGTATGCGGTGGCGTGGCACAGGTGTCTTGGCCGCGCAGGTGTTAGGGTGAGATAGGCGCTGAAGACTTGCTAATGTACAGTATACGAATGTTAAATGCTTCCTTAGGGTCTTAAGTAGGAAGTGGTGATTATGTACAGGTAGGAAATGCCCACACACACACACACACACACACACACACACACACACACACACACACATACACACACACACACACACACACACATAGGGAGAGAGAGAGAGAGAGAGAGAGAGAGAGAGAAAGAGAGAATCATATGCCTGTCACTGAGAATGATTTAATACCCTACAAGTTTTGAATATCAAACCACAATTACCACCATCTCACCTACCACCACTACCACAATTCCAATCCCTCCTATCACCATTATAACCATTCCTACCACAATTACAAATACTATCACTACCACAACACCACCACACTCATCACCTACCTATCTAACCTATATCATTCCTACCACTTTCATTACTACTACCATCATAACTACAACCACCACAACTACCACAATAATTTTAACCCCAACCCCAACTACTTCTACAAATACAGCCATATCTTTACCTACCAAGAACTACCACAACTACAACCACAACTATAATTATTTCTACCACAACCACTACTACCACAACTACAACCACTACTACCACAACTATAATTATTTCTACCACAACCACTACTACCACAACTACAACCACTACTACCACAATCACTTCTACCTGGGTACAACATCCAGAACTAAGCTACTACAATCACTATTCCTACTATCACCACAACTATTACAAAATCCTATCATAGCTATAACTATCCCTATCATAATTACCACAATTTTAACCACTACTACCACCACTTCATCTATCACTATTTTAACGACTACCACCCATCACAGCTTCCACTACCACCACAACTACCACAATTATAACCGCAACTACCACACCATAACTACCACAATTTTAACCGCAACTACCACAATCACATCTACCAGCACCACACTTCTACTACCACACTTCTAACCACAACTACCGCCGCCACGACTATTACTACCACAGTTCTACCACAAATACTGTCTCTACTACCATAATTCTGACTACTACCACCATCACATGTACCAGCACCACCACAACTACCACAGTTTTAACTAAGACCATCATAACTACCACAACCATTAGCTACTTTAATTACAATCACTATTACAGCAATTTTAACCACAACCTGTGCTACCACAATTGTAACCACTACTACCACAATTTAACCAGTCTAACCACCACTACAACCATTCCTACTAGAGAGACAACTACCAGAATCAGTCATCACCACAAGAGCTACCACACTAAACACAAAACCTCTCACCACCACTATAACCACATTGCTACTACCACAGCTTTCATCATTCCTACCACAACCGCAACCACAGCTACAACCGTTCCTACCAATACACCTACCACAACTACAGGGTGACTCAAAAACCCGAGGCTTCGATAATCATTTAAATATATTCGTTATTAAGGAACCATTAAATATAAGATTCGGTATAGGCATTTTAAGTTGGCCTAAAATTGCCATCTCTCCATCTTGCATGCAGAGCTGTAGCAAAGGATTAGCGCTAGAATATGATGCTAGTCACGAAGAAGCGCCATGAAAAGGGGGTAGGGCTGCAACATCGCCTTCTGCCGCTAAGCTACGTGATATATGCAACAAAAGGACGAAAATCTGAGCCAAGTAAAAAAAAATAAACATACTACTTAATTTGGTAACTTAATTATAATTTATCCACAGTTCCACCAAGTTTGGAAAGCGATCTCATTTTGAACCCAGGGCTAAATTCTCGAAGATAAAATTACGTCTATTTCCCTGTCGTAACTCTGACTTGGCTTGGTAGGATGAACAAGGAAGGAAGAGGTCAGAGTCACTCCGTCTCCTGTTCCCCCTAAAACTTTGCCACGCCTACAAGACTGCCAAGGTCGTATCTATTTCTAGTACGAATAACGAGGAGGGGAATGTGAAGAAGTTTCCTACTAAAAGGAAACAGTTATTGCGGGCTCATGGCCTTTGGTTCCTTCTTCCCAGCATTAAAAAAAAAAAAATAAAGTTGATGTAATGATATCCACTCACTGCCACGGTGGTTAAAGACAGTACCATTTAATTCCCGGCATTTATCGTTTTAAATTCAAATGCTGCGGAGTTTGTCAAATGCCGCATATGACTGACAGACTCAAATGTTTAAATCCGGAGTTTCGTTAAAGTCTGTTCATTAATAGCGGGTATATTGGCGTTATTCTGGGGCCTAAGGATGCGGCCATACTTGCTCCAAACGTGTGATCGACAAGAGGAAACGAGGCTCAGGGGTAAGATAAGGTTCAAACTCGGATACTGCAGCAACTCTAACCCGGTGCTTCGTTTCATCTCGTCGATCACGTCTCGAGCAAGTGTGACCCACCCTTGGAACAATGGATTTTCCTGTACTTCTTCTTCTTCTTCTACTTTTTTTTTTAATACAAGGAAGAAGGAACCAAAGGCCAGAAGCCTGCATGATTGTTGCCTCCAAGGAAAAAAAGAAAAACAAAATAAGAGACAGCCAAATATTCAAGATCCATTTCATTACGTCAGCTATTCCTACTCCCTTTACAAATGTTGCTACCACAACAGCCATTTCTGTGACTCCACAACTGCTACCAAAACTACTGGTATCGCAAGTCCTACCAAAACTACCCTATTACAGTCACTATCAAAACTACTACAATTACTAGTTACTGTCAACAATACCGGTTATCCTACGACCAAACCTACAATTCCAGCCAAAGCTATGAATATTCGAACCAAAGTTACACTATATACTACCAAAGCTACCACTGTCCTACCAAACCTACCACAATTACTATCAAAACTACCACAATTACCACAAAAACTACCAAAATTGCTTCCAAAACTACCAGTTATTATTACCAAAACTACCACAGTTACCACCAAAACTACCGCAGTTATTACCAAAACTACTATAATTACTACCAAAACTACCACAATTACTGCCAAAACTACCACAATTACTACCAAAACTACCACAGTTACTACCAAAACTACCATAATTACTACCAAAACTACCACAATTACCACCAAACTAGGGTACCACAATTCTCATAAAGAAATTAATTCCTATCTATCTATTGCCAGACGCCTCAATCCCGCGAGGAATGGCCACAGACAAATCGCCTCCATGTCGCCCAGTCCCCTGCCATTTCACTGCCCTACTCCCAGCTCACACATCCCTTTCTCATGTACCGCTCCACTCCATCACTCCATCTCATCCTTGGACACCCCCTCTCTCTCCCACCTTCCACCTCACTCAGATACACTCTCCTTGTTAGTCTTTCGCACTCCATCCTCTCCACATGGCCAAACCACCTCAGTGTATTTCTCCTAACGCTTCCTATCACATCCACATCCACGCCACAGCTCTCCTTCACAGCCTTATTCATCAGTGTCTCCCAACGCAACTCCACATGCTCCTCTCAAATAACTAATTTCAACTGCTCTTACTCTTGACTCTCTAACAAGGTCCATGCTTCACTTCCATACGTTAGAGTTAGTATCACAAAACTGTCATGTATTGACTGTTTTTACTTCCATGCTCATTTCCCTATTTCTTATCACTGCTTTCAAGGAATCAGCAACCATTCTTTCTAGTTTAACAAGTCCTACTAAAATTTAAAACATTCCTACCCAATGTACCACACCTGGCATCATCTCTAAACATCATCATAGGTAATTAGAAAGGTAACAATTACAACCGTTAATACCATAATTTGTACCAGTAGTACCACAATTTCTATCCAAGTTACAAGGATTCCCACCAGAAGCAGCTACCACAATTGCTATCAAAAACTACCACAACTACAACCATTTCCAGGGGGGTTTGTACAGGTAAGGCTCGCAGTAATTCAAGTCCCTTCACCTTTGTCGTGACCATTACAAAGGACCTTCTTAAATATATAATAAAGTGTGTTGGAAACTTAAGTGTCCTCCCTTAAGTGTATACAGCAAGGCTTGTGTTCCCTAGCACCTCTTCCTCAGCGATTTATTTTAGATACTGCTGGTATTATCAGTGAAAATGTTTCTTATGCTGAGTATGATGGTAAGGAAGCTCCCTAACTCCTCTTTCTTTGTCAAGCTCCATCATATTGATATTCAAAGAGAGAGAGAGAGAGAGAGAGAGAGAGAGAAAGAGAGGGAGTTCACCACCCCTCCGTACCGAAAAGACTTTCTTAAACTGAACAAAATCGTCTGGAGGTAGCAAGAATACAAAATACATCACCGTACTGAAGAGGTAAAGCTTCTCCGTTATAGGTAAATCCAAAACTACGATTCCTACCAAAACTACCAACATTCCTACCAAAACTACCAACATTCCTACCAAAACTACCAACATTCCTACCAAAATTACCAACATTCCTACCAAAACTACCAACATTCCTACCAAAACTACCAACTTTCCTAACAAAACTACCAACTTTCCTAACAAAACTACCAACATTCCAACCAAAACTACTAACATTCCTACCAAAACTACCAACATTCCTACCAAAACTACCAACATTCCTATCAAAACTACCACAATTCCTACCAAAACTACAACAATTCCTACCAAAACCACCACAGTTGCTACCAAAACTCCATTTCTTACTCAGTCTACCATGATATCCACCCACAGTACCACAGTGCCTAACAAAACTAACATTCCTACCAAAACCACCACAATTCCTACCAAAACTACCACAATTCCTACCAAAACCACCGCAATTCCTACCAAAACCATAGCAATTCCTACCAAAACTACCACAATTCCTACCAAAACCACGACAGTTCCTCCCATAACCACAACAATTTCTATCAACCACCAAAATTCCTACCAAAACCACCACAATCTCAGCCAAAACCACCACAACTCCTACCAAAACTACCACAACAACGAGCAGTTCAGGCACAGGTCGTCCTTGAAAAACCACACTACTGTCTGTACTCTTAATTACTCTAAACACCTGTAATCACCACAATCACCACCACCATCATTAGCACAACTACCACCATCGGGGCTGCTGGACGGGTGAGAAGAGTAATCCGGTAAGTTTATATACTTTTTAAACTTTAACTTCCGAGGTACAACGACTCACTCTCAGCTGAACAAATCTGACATTAACTAGAACAAAAATACCGATAGGCTACTGGAGTTCTGCCGACCATGAGGGGCCTAACATTTTCAGCCACCTATGATCTACTCACAGCTGAAAAAAAAACAAAAAACAAAAAAAAAGCCTGATATTACCTGAAATGAAATAGTAAACAGCCAAGATTTTCAAACATCCGGACCTTCTGGGAAAGAGAAAATTTCGGGATATACAGACAAAAAAAAATTACTTCACACAAAAAAGATAAACGAATAAATCCAGCTCATGCAAGAGGTTTCTCAATGCTGATTTACCGACTCAAAAGAAGGATCCACAAAGATGCCTCAAAGGGCCCTCAAAGACGCCCAACACCTGCAAAAGGGCTAATTTCAACACACAAGGACCCAGCTACCGTTTACCTTTTGTCACGGTGCCTACAAACTCATATGACCTACCTCGCCCCCCCTTAAAAGAAAAAAAAAAACTCAAACTCTGACCTGTCCAAATTTACACAAGTTGCAGTTGCCAAAACCTATAAAAAAACGAAAAAAAAAAAAAACGAAAAAGTTCAAAATACTTGCATCCTAGAACAAACTGAGGTTGGCAAATCTTTTAAAATAAACCCACCATATTTCAATATCCTCCCCACATTCCCCAAGGCTGAACACTAAATTCTAATAATTAAATATATAGATAAATAAAAATAGTGCCAAACCTATATACAACCCAGTCCCACGTTACGACAACATAAGCGTGCTAGTCGCCGGGCCGCTGACACAGATATAATTGATCCCTCAGCGACTCGCAAAACAAAGTCATTTTTTTAGGGCCGGCAACTAGAGTTATGTTGACGAGGAGAGGGATAATGGCACTTGTATTAACACCATCAGGCTCGAATGATTCACTAAGCAAAATAAACTCGCCTGGCCGTTGCTGGAATAAACGACAGACACAGACGCGAGCAAAAACATTATCGCTTCGCCCTGGTAAAAGCGGGCGATAAATATGAGAAGACGTAGCCAAGGGAGGGTTAATGCAGGGGATAAATCAGACGAATAACCAAGCTTACCACAAATAACCACCACTGCTACAACTACCACTATCATCACAAAGACCCACCTGTTATTGTTACAACTCTTACACTCGCCAAAAGTACTGTCATTACCTTCGCCATTACCACCACCACAAAGGCAAATACTGTACGTTTTCTGCTACAGATATCATACCATTAACTAAAGCTTGCCTACATCTATCACCCAACTACAACTACCACCAGCTATACCTACATCTATCACCACAGCTACCACCACAACTAAAATTATTACCACAACTACTACCACAACTACAATTATCACCACAACTACCACACCTACACCAGAGTTAACACTAGCATCACAACTACAACTACTACCACAACTACAATTATCACAACAACAATTATCACCACAATAACAATCACCACCACAACAACAATCATCACCACAACTACCACCACAACTACAATTATCACCATAAACACACCTACACCAGAGTTAACACTAGCATCACAACTACAACTACTGCCACAACTACAATTATCACCACAACAACAATTATCACCACAACTACCACCACAACTACAATTATCACCACAACTACTACCACAGCAACAACAATCTCCACAACTAAAATTTATCAGATCTACCACTAACACCGCAACTATAACTACTACCACCACCACAATTATCACCACAACCATAACTATTACTACTGCTAAGATTAGTATTAGGACTATTACCACACTCGACTATTACCGCTATAACTATCACCAAAACTACTACCATAACCACATCTACAACTATTACCACAGTTACAACTATCAGCCCATTACAGTCACAACCACCACAACTACCACAAGTTATCACCACCATTACAGCAGCTACCACAATCACCACCACAACTACCACAATTACCATCACCATCACAACTACCACAATTACCATCACCACAACTACCACAATTACCATCATCACAACTACCACAATTACCATCACCATCACAACTACCACAATTGCCATCACCATCACAACTACCACAATTACCATCACAACTACCACAATTACCATCACCATCACAACTACCACAATTACCATCACCATCACAATTACCATCATCATCACAACTACCACAACTACCATCATCATCACAACTACCACAACTACCATCATCACAACTACTACATGACAATCACAACTACCATCATCACAACTAACTACCACTGTGGCCTCTGCAATCAAAACTGCCACCATTATAACTACCACAATCACCATTACTACAACCATCAGCACGATTACAACTACCACCACCACCGATGTGTGAAGGTGAGAGAGAGAGAGAGAGAGAGAGAGAGAGAGAGAGAGAGAGAGAAACCCCCACTCAATTACCTAGTTTCAATGCCTTTCCTTCAATTAGCTTCCCTCCAAATAACACAGTGGGAGGGATGGAGGGAAGGAGGGAGGGATGGAGGGAAAGGAGGGATGGAGGGAAAGAGGGAGGGATGGAGGGAAAGAGGGAGGGACGGAGAGGGTGGACAGGAGATGGATTGAAGGAAATGGAGAGGGAGGAAGGAGAGGGAACGGAAGGAAAGGCAGGAGAAGGAGAGAAAGAGGAGTGGTGGAGAGAAAGAGGAGTGGTGGAGGAAAACTGAGGGAGAAGGAGGAGGGGTAGGAAGTGAGAGAAAATAGAGAAAAGTGTGGGGGGAGGGGGGGATGAAGGAGGGTTGGAGAAGGAGGAGAGGGAGGGGGTGAAGGAAGAAAGGGAGGAGAGGGAGAGAGGGGGGAGAGGGAGAAGAAAGAGAGAAAGAAAGGTAGAGGGAGAAGGAAGAAAGGGAGTAGAGGGAGAAGAAGAAAGAGAGGGAGGAGAAAGGGGAAAGAAAGAGAGAGGCGTATGGAAACAGAAGAGAAGGAGGAAATTATGGGAAAGAAGAGGAGGGGGGGAGGGGGAAGAGATAAAAGAAGGATAGAAGGAAGATGGTGGAGGAGAGGGAGCGAGGAAGAAAAGGAGGTAAAATGAAGAATGGAAGAAGGAGAGAAAAGAGGGACTGGATGAATTATAGGAAAGGAAGGGAGCAGGCGTCGGGGGTTGAGGGGAAGGAAGGAGGTGAAAAGGCGGGGAAGGAAGGAAGGAAGGAAGGGAAGGAAGGAAGGGAAGGAGGAAAGGGGAAAGACAAGAATGGGAGGAAGGTTGGAAGGGGAAAGGGAAAAGGAATGAGGAAGAAGGAAGACGGGGGAAAGTAAAAAGAATCACTGGAGAGGAAGGAAAAAGGGGGAAAGAAAGGATGTATGATGAGGGAAGGAAAAGGAGAGAAAGAGGGAGGAGGAGGAGGAGGGGCGGTCGGCAATAGACCCTCAACGACTGAGTATGGGATTTTCTCTTCTCTACCTAACGGTTTTTCTCTCCACTTCAACGGCCTTCTTTCCCTTCGAGCCATTTTCTCCCCTGTAACAGTTTTCCTCTCTCTCTCTCTCTCTCTCTCTCTCTCTCTCTCTCTCTCATATATATCCCTTTCCTTTTAAAAGTTCTCTCTCCACATGTTCTCTTATTTTCAACGGTTTTTCTCTCCCTTTTAAATGCCCTCCATCATACAAATACTTCAAATCAGCTAAGATTTCCCTCCCTTCTCAACGGTTTTATCTACCTTTCGCTCCCTCTCAACTGATTTATCTACCTTTCCCTCCCTCTCAACTGATTTATCTACCTTTCCCTCCCTCTCAACTGATTTATCTACCTTTCCCTCCCTCTCAACGGATTTATCTACCTTTCTCTCCCTCTCAACGGATTTATCTACCTTTCCCTCCCTTTCAACGGATTTATCTACCTTTCTCTCCCTCTCAACGGATTTATCTACCTTTCTCTCCCTCTCAACGGATTTATCTACTATTCTCTCCTTTCCAACGGCTTTATCTACCTGAGTTATTTCCTTGCAACTTTCCGCTTCAGTTCAATTTTCTACATTACAAAATATTCCCTCTTGCAACAGCATATCTTAAATAGGCTAGCTATCTCTTGTGCAACGGTTTTTCTCTCCCCTTTAACGGACTTTCTTCCCTTGGTACCGTAAAAGTTTTTCTCTCCACTAAAATGTTTGTTCTCTCCTAGTTTCTCTCCCCCTTGTCGCCTAACTGTTTTTCACTCCCCCTTAATCGACATCCTTTTTGACAGTTTCTCCCAGACAAAATCTTTCTCCCCTGTAACGGCTTTTCTCTCCTGCAGCAGTTTTCCTCCCTCCCTGTAACGGGTTTTCTCTCCTGTAGCAGTTTTTCTCCCTCCCTGCAACGGCTTTTCTTTCCTGGAGCAGTTTTTTTTTTTTCCCTCACTAACGGCTTTTCTCTCCAGCAAGTTTTTTTCCTCCCTGTAACGGCTTTTCTCTCCAGCAGCAGTTTTTCTCCCTTCCTGTAACGGCTTTTTTCTCCAGCAGCAGTTTTTCTCCCTCCCTGTAACGGATTCTCTCTCCAGAAGCAGTTTTTCTCCCTCCCTGTAACAGCTTTTCTCTCCAGCAGCAGTTTTTATCCCTCCCTGAAACGGGTTTTCTCCCATGCAGCAGTTTTTCTCCCTCCCTGTAACAGCTTTTCTCTCCGGCAGCAGTTTTTCTCCCTCCCTGTAACGGCTTTTCTCTCCAGCAGCAGTTTTTCTCCCTCCCTGTAACGGCTTTTCTCTCCAGCAGCAGTTTTTCTCCCTCTCTGTAACGGCTTCTCTCTCCAGCAGCAGTTTTTCTCCCTCCCTGTAACGGCTTTTCTCTCTAGCAGCAGTTTTTCTCCCTCCCTATAACGGCTTCTCTCTCCAGCAGCAGTTTTTCTCCCTCCCTGTAACGGCTTTTCTCTACCCAATAATGGATTTACATACATTCGTCCCTCTCAACAGTCTTTCCCCTTAAATTCCCCCCTTGTAACGTCATTTCTCATTTTAAACGGTTTACCCTCCCCTGCAAATCAAATTTTCCTCCTGTAACGGTTTCTGTCTCCCTTGAAAGGTATTCTCTCCTGCAGGGGCTGATCCAGGAATACAAGAATGGAGGGGTTGCCTATGTCACTTTTTAAAATACTGAGCGTTTGACATCCCCTTTCTCACGACCAGTAGTGACGTTAGATGTTTAAAATTTTTGCACTGAGAACGAGAAGCTGTGAACATTAGCTACAGTTTGTCAGCCAAGGAAGAATTTTATTATTTGTATGGGAGAAATAAGCGCAATAGCCAGGGGGAATTCACACACATATTTACGAGTTTCATTGATCTTTTAAGTAGAATTTGTTATAGCAGGAAGAACAAAAAACAGGAAGAACAACAAACGGGAAGAACAAGAAATGGGAAGAACAAAAAACGGGAAGAACAACAAACGGGAAGAACAACAAACGGGAAGAACAACAAACGGGAAGAACAACAAACGGGAAGAACAACAAACGGGAAGAACAACAAACAGGAAGAACAAAAAACAGGAAGAACAACAAACAGGAAACACAAGAAACAGGAGGAACAAGAAACAGGATGAACAGGAAAAATTTTTACTTTACTTTTTCTCCTTTGTACAAAAATAAATCATAGATACAACAGTGAATTAATATTAAGTTTGTCTGTGAATCCAGCTGCTAGAAAGAAGGCCATCTATAATTATACGGTATGGGAAGTATATTAATTATGAAAATCTAGGGGTGTTGCCCAAATCTCCCTAACGACACCCCTGGATCTGCCATTTTCCTGAGTAACGGTTTGTCTCTCCCTTAGAACAATTTTTTTCCTCTAAAAAGGATTTCCCTCGTGTTACGCGTTTTTCTCTCCCGTACAACGCGTTTTTCTCTCTCCCGTACAACGCGTTTTTTTATTTTTTTTTAATATCCCGTATGTACAACACGTTCTCCCGCGCCTGTCAACGTTTTCATCAATACAAGTTTTTTCCCTTATAAAAATTGTTATTTAACACTCTTATCGAAAATGTTTCTCCCTGCCTTGCAGTTTTCTTATTTTTTACGATAACGAATATTTTCCCAATAGTATGTTTTTTTCCTACCATGACAGTTTTTTCTCAGCGTTTTCACGGTACTTTTTTGTTAAAACGGATCTCCTTCAATATAATTCAAGTTTTATTTCCTGTAATGAATTTCCTATATAACTTATGCAACGTTTCCCTGACAACAATGCTTTTCGTAAATATTAACATAACGGTCTTTTTAACGTATTTTTCATACGTAGGTAACCGTCTTCCCCGTAACGCAATTTTCAATAAGTGGTTTTTCTTACGACGTTTTCCCACATAAGTTTTCGAATATACTTCTTCCCTTAACTCACTTAAATTTGCAGTTAATTTTTATTTACCCATTATGATTTTTATAATTAAGGAAGCTTTGGTGCGTCCTATATGGCTGTATGAGATTCAGTATGTGTGTGTGTGTGTGTGTGTGTGTGTGTGTGTGTGTTCTTTAACTTCTAGGCTATTTGATGATTCTGAATGAAACTTCCCGAGAGAGTTCGTTTGGTTACTGGGAAGGTTCCACTGTATACAGTTTTGCAACCATGATTTTAGGGGGTAAGCCTCACTCACCAAATTTAAAAACTTGAAAGAGTTAAAAGAGGCCAGCTGTGGCTTGATATCGTAGTTCATGCTGTACAATGGACTCATCTGTAGTGCGAATTTGGAGCGAGTGACCCTCCATGATTCTTTGGGGGGGAGGGAATCAGCATCCATCCCCAAAATAAAAACGATCAAATAGGTGAAAGGGAGCACATGGATTCCAATGAAAACGTCATCCATATCATTAGGATTGGGTATAAAGTTTCCATGTTTCCTCTGAATGCACAAGAAGAAACTGCACATCTACTTCATTATTATTACTACTACTACTACTACTACTACTACTACTGCGCAAGATTAATTTTACTCAGTCCCACATCCTCAATCTATAACTAAATCCCTTCACAGGGAGGGAGCTACTTCCTGAGCAGACCGACTGATCTAGATATTACTGGCGGAGCGTTGAATTGCCCGAGTCTATTATTATTATTATTATTATTACGCATGATTACTCTTACTCAGTCCCACATCCTCAATCTGTAACTAAATCCCTTCACAAGGAGAGGGCCTTCCATAGCAGCCTGACTGATCAAGATGGTACTGCTGGAGCGCTGACCCGCCCGAGTCTAATGCCGCCGGGACTCCTAAGCAGAACTCCTAAGCAGAACTATTGCAGCCGGGACTCCTAAGCAGAACTATTGCTGCCGGAACTTCTAAGCAGAACTATTGCTGCCGGGACTCTTAAGCAGAACTATTGCAGCCAGAACTCCTAAGCAGAACTATTGCAGCCGGGACTCTTAAGCAGAACTAAACAGTCTGATAGTTACTAGACTGAAGTGTACAAACAACCACAACAGCTGGTGACAAGCTTTAAATACAACAAGGTGCATTCAGGTGGTACAACGCCCACAACCACCAGCTGGTTCCAAGGTCCAAATATCTGACTTTGTCCTGTACACTTGAGCATCGATCGAGTCCCCTCAAAATCGCATTACTTCATTCTTGCCTAACCCATAATCCCTCCACCAATTTTGGCTTACATTCGATAAAAAAATATACTAACTGATTTTCCCCAATGACCTTGACCTTTGACCTTTTCCTGTAACCTTGACCCAGCAGAACCTCTATATCCCTTGTATAATCTAGAGCCTTCCACAAACACAGGCCTACACTGGTTAAAAACTCAGCTGACCTTGCCATGTGACCTTGACCTTTGATCAAAGTTATTTAAATTGACCTTTCCCTCTCACATTGGCTTTTGGCTTCTCCGTGACGTTGACCCTTTGATTATTCACAAAATATAATCCCCTTATTTTTGGATTATCCTCAACCGTTCCACAAAGTTTAGTCTAAATCGGAAAAATCCTTCTTAAACCGATGTTGCCCTGTGTCCTTGACCTTTGATCTACTGTTCTCAAAGGTAGCAGAATTACTTCTTGGTTGACCCTTAACACTTCCACCAAGTTTGGTTAAATTCGACTCAAAACTGTCATGTTAAAAACCACACAGAGGGGCTGAACTTTGACCTTGAACTGTGACCTTGGCTTCTGACTGCTTCTTAAAACAGTCTCTTCACTCTTGTCTTGCCGTCAACCTTCCCCCCAAGTTTGGCTTAGAACGAATTAAAAAAATAAGCTGATTTTGCCACCAGGTAAAACTTTGACCCAGCCCTGTCACCTTGACCTTTGGCCCATTGTAAAAAAAAAAAAAAAATGTTTACTCACTCTCAATCCCTCAACCCCTCCACCAAGTCTGGTAAAACTGGATCACACACACACACACACACACACACACACACACACACACACACACACACAATTGAAAGATAACACCAGCTCTCGCTTTGTGACTCGCTGATGTAACTAGTAAGCCTACACTACAACACAAACTTTGCCTTTTATCTGTTCTAAATCTAATCCCTTCACCCTTGACCTACCCTCAATCCTTCCACTATACTTGGTCTAAATCGATAAAAATGAAGTTGACCTTGCTATGTACCCTTGACCTTTGACCTACACTCATACACAATAGGTCAGCCCCTTGGCTGATCATCAACCCTTTCACCAAGTTTGACTAAGTACTGTAGGATGTAACTGCTTCAGAATACTGATCACTTCAATAACCCACAAACAACGCGGTCCAATACTTACATAGCAACACAGTCTTTCAGAAGCGAAGTATTATCCTGAGATGCCTGTCAGTATCTTACAATCATCGTAGTTGTGAATAAGGGTGTTTGCAGTCCCTTCAGATTTTATTTCCCGAACCAAGTGGAGGTAATCAGCATAAAACGAGTCATCCTACTAAATCTTTCAACGGTTTTCTTCTTATTAACGGTTTTTCTCTAGGTTGTAACGGTTTTCCTCCACCCTACAACGTTTTCCCTCTACCTCACAATGGTTCATCTCTACATGTCTCAATAAAGCAATTAAAATCTTTATTTACCTTCTCTCCGCGTATCTGATGAAGGTATATGGAGGAGTGACAGATGTAGAGAGATCCTTAACCGATTTTCTCTACGTCACAACGGTTTTTCCCCCTCCAGTCTCACTAACACAGGATCAGCGAAGAGCGGCGACACCCTCTCTCTAACACGGTCAAGTTGGCACTGAGGTTGGGGTGCGAGATGGCTGGATTTTATAGTCCCTTGTCTCGCTCCTCTTCCTCCCCTTCGCCTCAGCCTACTCATTTGTCCTCTTATTTCAATATTCCGTATCCCCCTTCCCCTCCCCTCTCTCCGCTTCAGTCATCGGCATCCTGTTATAGCTCATGCTGTCCACTTAGCCTATTTGTATGTACCTCCCCCCTCCCCCGTCCCTGAAAATACCTACATTTATTTATATCCACCGACCTGCTAATCTATTCATCCTCATTTATTTGCCTATCTGTCTATCCACCTACCCATACTTAGCCATCGGAGTAGATTCAGAACAAAAAACCCAGGTGACTCCTCAGCAACAATACATCACAACCCTACGCAACCTCCAACAAGAAGGAAAAATTAAACAAGGAGTCATTTTAACATCTCAATCTGAATCAGAGAGTGAGGAATCTTATTTTCCCCTCTAATTACCAGAAGACGATTTTTTTTTTCCCGTTTGCACTGACCTTCCGCTATCTAAACTTTCTAGGAACTCTGTGAGGATGGGAGAGCTCTTTATAACTCTCTCCTTGCCACATCAGACGATTCAATTGAGCTTTAAGTCTTTCCTAAGCCTTTTTAGACATGAATAATTTTAAGCTTTCTTGCTAACGTCAAACGATTTCATTCAGAGAAAAGGTTGGTCTCCCGCCGGTGAAGAGAGATGAGGTTTATAGTTCTTACCCCATAGATGGCGTTATAATGAGAAGCATGAAAGCCTTAGGATTAATGTCAATCAGTTACACGAAGGGTCATTAAGGCAGATAATCACTTTCTGTCAAGCTCCAGTCCTGTATAATACGACTGGCAGTAATTGAATTCACATCAGGTTCCCGGTTATCCTGCTGCGCGATCAGAGGAAATGGGAAAACAAACCACATCCAAGAGTGACCATCCTGAAAATCGTACTTGTGTTGTTGACTTGGGTATCAAAGCAGTCAGTTCATAAAGGGTTCACCGTCTCACTCAAACAGCCTAATAATGGTTCATGGTCTCACTCAAACAGCCTTATAATGGTTCATGGTCTCAAACAGCGTTATAATGGTTCATGGTCTCACTCAAACAGCGTTGTAATGGTTCATGGTCTCACTCAAACAGCCTTATAATGGTTCATGGTCTCAAACAGCGTTATAATGGTTCATGGTCTCACTCAAACAGCGTTGTAATGGTTCATGGTCTCACTCAAACAGCGTTATAATGGTTCATGGTCTCACTCAAACAGCGTTGTAATGGTTCATGGTCTCACTCAAACAGCGTTGTAATGGTTCATGGTCTCACTCAAACAGCGGTATAATGGTTCATGGTCTCACTCAGACAGCGTTGTAATGGTTCATGGTCTCACTCAAACAGCATTGTAATGGTTTATGGTCTCACTCAACCAGCGGTATAATGGTTCATGGTCTCACTCAAACAGCGGTATAATGGTTCATGGTCTCACTAAAACAGCGTTATAATGGTTCATGGTCTCACTCAAACAGCGTTGTAATGGTTCATGGTCTCACTCAAACAGCGTTGTAATGGTTCATGGTCTCACTCAAACAGCGTTATAATGGTTCATGGTCTCACTCAAACAGCGTTGTAATGGTTCATGGTCTCACTCAAACAGGGTTGTAATGGTTCATGGTCTCACTCAAACAGCGTTATAATGGTTCATGGTCTCAAACAGTAATATAATGAGACAGGAATCAAAGCAGTGTCAGTCGTGTTGGTGCAGATCTCCATCCACGGAGATGTTATCATGAGGAGAGGTTTTGAAGCAGCGTCAACTCATTCAGGTTCAAGGTTCATGTATCGACACAGTGTTGGTTCATGTCAACCCCTCGCGTTTGGGTACCGCACTGCACCACATTTCATTGCATATTGCTCCAGCTTTGGCGCAATACATTAAAATCAGTTTGACTTGTTTTGATCCGTAGAGCTTGCCAGTCTTTTGCTTAGTTATCACGTCTCCCCGGTCATCCCAAGAACGGATGGTCAAAGAACAACACGCTGTTAATTATTGTATTACAGTGCTATACTGCATATCCGGAATATTAGGGGAAAATAACATAAAATATAAGAAATTTGTGGAGTCCCTCTCTCTCTCTCTCTCTCTCTCTCTCTCTCTCTCACACACACACACACACACACACACACACACACACACACACACACACACAAATCTCTGTTATTTACCTCTGCCAAGCTGGATGGGGTTATGTACTCACCAGTATGTCAATAGATCTGTCTGTGAAGAAGATGTTTCAAAAGCTGCTATCGGATTTTCAATGAAATCTGTTGGATGGGTGGACAATAAGTCAAGGAAGAGTTGATTCGCTTCTGACGTGGTTCTGGATCGTAATGTAGGAATAAAGAGATTTTTGGGGGCGTCGGCGGAGAGCTCCCTTCTGAGACTGTGTAACGAGGACAGACTAAGACAGCAGAATTAAATACCTCCGCCAGTGACACGGGACAGAAGTTTTTAAATTAATAGATTTTATTGGCGTTGGTGGACGTATGCTCCTTCCGAGTGCGTTCCAGTTTTAACGTATTTCATGTGTTTTTCAAGGTAGTTTGTAAACACCAAGAAAAAATTACTTATAATAAGAAAAGCACAAAGTAATATTTCTGTAACACAAAATGCTATATCGTTATGTATACACTTGAGCTCGTACACCACTTGAAAATATTCACATAAGTTACCTGCGATGCCACTATGATTAGCATGAAATTAAGGAACTCTAACTTTGAATATAAAACTATATTACTGCGTGGTGGGAACTTTAAAGCTTAGTTGAAGGTGCTAAACATAATGTAATCGCCAGGATAATGCCTGTAAAAGGTTAAGTGCGCGTTTATAAGGCAGGCTAAAAGCGGTTTTTGAAAGGTTGGGTTTACCCCACTTCCCCCCCCCCCAAAAAAAAAAAAAAAAAAAAAACAGGAAAATCTTCACCGAGGTGGAGGAGTTAAGTGAAGAACTCATTCACAGATGCCAGTACAATGAGACAGGTATCAGTAATGCCAGCAGTACATGCAGGTCTAAGTGTACCTACAATTTCATAGCCTATATCGAAACTCATATAAGGCGGCTTCAGGTATCGAAACAAACTTCACTGATGCTAGTTCAAGTCACGAAACAGTGTCGTTTCATGCAGCTTCACGGAACAAAACAGTGTTGATTCACGTAGGTTCACGTATCAAAGCAGTGTTGATTCACGCAGGCTCACGTATCAAAAGTGTTCATTCACGTACTGTAGGATCGCGTATCAAAACAGTGTTGATTCACGTAGGTTCACGTATCAAAACAGTGTTGATTCACGCAGGCTCACGTATCAAAAGTGTTCATTCACGTACTGTAGGCTCCCGTATCGAAACAGTGTTGATTCACGTGGGCTGATGTATCAAAATAGTGTTGATTCACGTAGGCTCACGTATCAAAACAGTGTTGATTCACGTGGGCTGATGTATGAACATAGTGTTGATTCACGTAGGCTCACGTATCAAAACAGTGTTGATTCACGTATCAAAACAGTGTTGACTCACGTATCAAAACAAGTGTTGACTCACGTAGGCTCATTTATCAAAACAGTGTCATCTTATGCTGGTTTAGGGTCTCACTCGCAGATGATTTATAATGAAAAGAGATTCTATTTTTAAGTTTTTGTAGGTTCAAATACTAACTCATAGATGGCGTTAACGAGGCGTATCGAAATAGCATCAGTTCGTGTTAGATCAGGGAGAATACAGTACTTCTGCGGGCAGGTTGCAAGATACACTGCGCGGCTCCTTGACTTCTTTCTGGGCCCTCATTGCGCCTAGGTGGTATATGACTGCATGCAATACACGTTTTTGATTGAGGAGTTACTCTGTCCCTAAGGGAGTACAAGGATGAGGCGTTGTTAGCCCCTGCATCCACCACTTCTAGTTATCTCATCACCCCCTTCAGCTAGAGAACATCTTTTGCATTTTTGCCATTTCCTGACAATTTTACTCGTATCTGGAGACACTTTTTGAACTGACGGAGTCAGATACATCCCTCATTAGCTCCTTCAGTTAGACAGGCCTTTCCTAATCTTCAGAATGTCCTCTCAAAGTATCAAGAATAGACCAGGAAAATATATAATCACATTGGAAGGCCTAAGACAAGCAGGGAAAACTGGGCAGCATTTTTTTTTCCCCTGGGAGGAGGGTTGAA
Source organism: Coenobita brevimanus (assembly GCF_032717465.1). Taxonomy (NCBI): domain Eukaryota; kingdom Metazoa; phylum Arthropoda; class Malacostraca; order Decapoda; family Coenobitidae; genus Coenobita; species Coenobita brevimanus. The sequence continues at coordinate 29,802,070 of NC_137030.1, read as the reverse complement.
ATATCAGGGTTCTATGGAAGGATGGCTTCGAAGTGCCTTTTCCCTTTCCCCCATACCCAAGGGGGAGAAAATACTGGTCAGCTAGTGCTACAGTCCTGCCACCAGCCTCTTTTGCTAAGTTGAATCTGAGCCTGTGGTAGGTGGGGGCGCTCACTCACTCGATGTCGTGCTGCACACGAGTGACTGCCCTTTCCTCTATTCCTGCCTTATTTCCTTCCTTCCTCTTCTGTCTGTCTTGCTTTCTTTCTTTCCCCTTCATTCTGTCTACGGGTAATTACGCTGAGTGACACACCAAATGGTTTCCTGTACACCAGGAAATCATTTACTATGCTGGGTGGTAACCATATAGCCAAATTATGGCGTGTGGTGGTTTAGTGGGTAATTATGGCGTTCTAATCGGATTGAGCCGGTACAGGGGTGGTGAGGGTTTATTGTTCACGTAATGCCACTCAGAGATGAGTGAGGCTGGTCACTCTCATCTTAAATGTCAGGACCAACTTGCCTAGCCCTGGGCTCCTACGCTCCTCATGGGGCAACGCATGATTGGATGATGATAATGATGATGATGATGATGATGATGATGTAGCTTTCAGAAACAGTGTATTAAATTTTTATAAACATCTAGCCTTAATGCTCATGCTTTTCTATACCTAAAGCATCTAAAAGGAGCCAGCATAACGCTAACGCTAAGAAATCACAATCGACAATATCTCTTATTTCTTCTCTTTCCTTAGACCCCTCTTGCTCTAAAATGGCAAAACCGGTCACCTAGCCTGCTTTCAGAGAGGGGTTTCATCCTCCACTGGTACTGTCAGAAAAAGGTCAAAGGTAACTGGTCAACTTTTACAGTTTTTATCCAATTTAGGTTATAGTTGGAAGAAATGTACAGGGTGAGTAAAGGATAAAGTGGTTTAATTTTGAACCAGTCAGAATTGAAGGTCACAGGACTGGGTCATACTTTCTGTCCTTTCGCTGAAAACGTTTTTGCTCAACTTGGATTAAACTTGCTGGAACGATTTTGAGTCAGCCAAAAGTTACATTATTCTGAGTACGTGCCATTATGGTGTGGCCATTGCACCCGAAGATTGACTTGATAATATTCTACCTGTTAATCAGCCATACCATAAGCAATAGGGCGCCATTAAACGACAAGATGCAGGGATGGGCTGACACGATCTTTCGATGCCTCAACCTTGTTCCGATTTTATTTATTTATTTATTTATTTTTTTGGTGCACTACCCTCCCAACATTTTCCCACATTAAACACAAAGTATAGTTATCCTTGTTTATGCAAGTTTTGCTGTTAGCTGAATACAGTATGAACTATATTCAGTACTAAGGATCGTTTCATTGTGCTAATTACATGTATTCATATTAGCAAAGACGGCACTTGAAATATTGTTTCTTAATTCCAGTAAATAAAAGGGGATTCTAGCTTTTATTACAAGGGAGACACACACACACACACACACACACACACACACACACACACACACACACACACACACACACACACACACACACACACATTCATATCTACACCTAGTCCACAAACCCCTAACCTATACCCTCATTCGAATTTCACACACATTTAAAAGGAAGGAAGGAAAGAAGGAATGAAGGAAAGAAGGATGGAAGGAAGGAGGTAATCATCATCATCATCATCATCTCAACCTCCTTTATTCACCCAAGTCTGGGGTATAGACTAATGAAATGCAAACAGGAAACTGATTGTTCATAAGACCATAGGTAATTTTCTCATAATTCTCATATTTCTCTTCAACCATTCAAGACAACTCTGTGTGTGTGTGTGTGTGTGTGTGTGTGTGTGTGTGTGTGTGTGTGTGTGTGTGTGTGTGTGTGTGTGTGTGTGTGTGTGTGTAAGCAGTATAATTCAGTTTTCGATTTAACTAAACTTGGTAGATATATAGAAAGACAGCCACGAAGCTGACGCAGTGCTATTGAGAACAATGAATCATAACGACTTGGTCAACTGGCAAGATCAGCTTAAAAGGTTTTATTCCGATTTAGACCAAACGGGGTGAACGTGTTGAGGGTAAGAGAAAGAACGTAGGGAGTCGATTTCAACAATAATCATTCACGGACGAATTTCAAGGAGCATCGTTAAAATTTAACCCGTGTGTGTATCTGTGTGAAGAAAATAAAACAATTATGATCTGATATGGACCAAACTCGGTGGAATGGTTGAAGGTCAGCCACATTCTTCACCAGTTGTTATCGATAATAGGACAGATATCAAGGTCATACGGGAAGGTCAATTTAAATAGCTTTTATTGGGTATAGACCACAGAGGATAGGTGGGTTCACAGTAAGGCAGGAATGAAGGGATTCAATTTTCGAATACCCAGAGGCCAAGTTCGTAGGGTAAGGTCAAAGGTTAAGGTCACACGGCAAGAAGATCTTAAACAATTTTGATTGGATTTACACTATACAAGGTGGAATGGCTGAAAGGAGAGGGACGATCGATGGAACTCAATTTTTTTAACAGTAAGTCAAACGCCAAGGCCAGAAACAAAGATCAAATATTCGACCCTGTAACCCAAGCAGTTTTGATATTTTGATTAAGCCAAACTTACTCGAGGGAACAAGGGTTAGTCATGGATGAAGACGTTTATGCTGAGAATAATACGTCAATGGTCCAGGTGACGGGGCAAGGCTAATTTAAACGGCTCTGATCTGATTTTGACCAAAGCTGATAATGAAATAACAAATTTAGAGAACTACCGATCGAAGGTCAAGGTCACAGGGCCAATCGATCCTCAGACCAACTGTAGAGCACAGGTGTCGTACTAAGAGCGTTCTTTCTTGTCTCCAGTTTTCTCTTGCTGCTACGTGACGAATTTATTCAGTTTAAGGGAATTTCTGCACTGCGGTTGATGGGAACTTTATTCAACCATAGCGATGAAAAAACTTTTTCTAAAATGAACAGCCTCCTCTGGAGATTGCAAGGAAAAAAAAAATCAAGCGCACCGTCCGACTGAAAAGGTTGAAGTTGTACGAGTGAAAGAGTTAAATTGTGCGCTGCTGATCTGATCATAGAGTCATGTCCTAAAAATAATACATGGCAAAATGACTGAAAAAAAAAAAAAAGGGGGGGGGATCCACTGGGACAACATTGCTTCACGAACGGTTAAAATCACGACGTCAGTCACAACAAACTTACGATAATTTGCTTTTTGCGGGAAAGACGAGGAGGGAAGAGAGCACAATCTTTTTCAGGTTCAGTTTCAAGAGGAAGGTTATTGTGTTCTACATTTTGTGAAACTCTGCACTATATCTGATGCACGTAGACTGTTTTGTGCTTTTGCTAAATAAGAGTGCGGTGGAAATTAACATCCTGGTTCAGAGTTTGATGGGTACTTGTGAGAGCTGATGATTTTTAAGTATTCGGCCATCTTCACTTAATTTATTCTACACACCTTCACAATTGCTCAGCCATGGAAAAATAAGTGTAGTCTCTATAAAATGAGTGGTCTTTGATTAGGCCTATCTTAAATGTCATGTCTCTTGCTGTCTAAACTGTGATGTCAGGCTATCTGTGAAATCAATGGCTGTCTAAGAGTGATGCTTCCAGCTGTTTATAAGCCATGTAAACTGGCTGTCTAATACAGTATATGAATTGCTGGCTGTCAACAGAGGAATCAACCGTGACGTAAAACTCATCAGTGGAAGTTAAAAAGAAGAAGAATGGTTCCCCTCTTGTAGGCTGGTTCATCTCAGCACTGTAAAGGAATCAGAGACAATTAGTGACAGTTATAATGAGCTTGCTTGGCTAATCACCTTTGTGCGGTGACGTTCTGTCTAATCTGTTCTTACTGTTTTAAGATGTTTAGCTTCAGCTTGAGAGGACTTCTAATTTGGAAGAATTAAATGCTATCCTCATCTACCTCTTCTCTACAGGAATACATATATAAGTCGCAAATCCATCTAGAGGCAGTTAGACTAAACTCAGTAATCCCGTTCGTCGACTGCATGACTTGCGTTGCGGCCAAGGAGAGTCAGAGAAGGGAGACGTGTGATATTACGTGTGTGGTGAGCTGAGGAGAGGGAGGGATGGGCTGGAGTAATGGTGGAGTGTGGTTCCGGACCAGGAGAGTGTGAATATAGGTCTTAAAGGTATAGAGCTCTGTGAGCATTGAAGGTTTGTTTTTTAAAAGTGTCGGGGGGTAACGATACTGGTGTGAAGCGAGAAATGGGCATGAAGGCACAAAAAATTGGACGTGCTGGGACAAAAAGTGGGCGTGAAGGGACAAAAAGTGGGCGTGAAGGGACAAAAAGTGGGCGTGAGGGGACGAAGTAAATGGGTGGGATGCGCTTGAATTATGGGGGGTGGAGGAAGGGGCCATAATAATAAACCCTGTGAAAATGAGGGCTGTAGAACTAGAAGTTGTGTGCAGCGAAGGGTTAATTAAAACTTTTCCCCAACAACACTAACAAAATTGGCCTGCGTTCGTTTCCTCTGCCTGGTGTTTATGATGCAAGCAAAAGACTTAACCGGATTGAAGAGGCTAAATAGTAACCTGTACCATCAAAATGAAAAAATCTCTTACATTTCCCTGGCAGGTGTGGTGTAGAAGGCTTTCCATTAAACTGTGACACCAATATGAATCACATAACGAAAGACTATGAAAAAGGATACTCTCTAAAGATTGCGACATTGAGAGGTGTCACATGAAATATTTGTATGTAATAGTGATGTGAAGCATGCAGAATGAGTATGGTGAGAGAAATTTACTGTGAAGTTCGAGAAGGAATGCGAAACATGAATGGCTCATTAATTTTGGCAAATGGAGAACATACAAATGACGAAACCGAGATGGCTAAAATTCCCAATGTTGTCTTTGCATCATTGATGATAGAGAAGAGAATCCATGCTCGATCCCTTCATCTTCCATCATACACGCAGATGAAGCCAGCTTAATTACTGACATCACAGCCAGTGAAAGAGGTGTAATAAAAGCAGTCAATAAACTTAAGATCAAGAAAGCACCGGGGTCAGATAGAATATTTCCAAGAGTTTTAAAGGAACTGAAAAATGAAACGAAATATGGAAATCTTTAGCCAAAACTTTCAACCTATCAATCACGATTAGTAAAGTACCACATGACCGGAAACCTGCAATTGAAAAAAAATGCAATAAATCACAACCCGGAAATTATCGTACAATTAGATTAACATCAGTTGTATGTAGGCTGTTTGAGAGATTATATAGTGATAAATTATTTCGTTCTAAATGCTTTATTATTTTCATTAAGGACTCGCTGGACGGATTTAGAAACAACCGCTCGTCTTACAAATCAATCTGACTTTTAATGTGTGTGTGTGTGTGTGTGTGTGTGTGTGTGTGTGTGTGTGTGTGTGTGTGTGTGTGTGTGTGTGTGTGTGTGTGTGTGTGTGTGTGTGTGTGTGTGTGTGTGTGTGTGTGTGTGTGTGTGTGTGTGTGTGTGTGTGTGTGTGTGTGTGTGTGTGTGTGTGTGTGTGTGTGTGTGTGTGTGTGTGTGTGTGTGTGTGTGTGTGTGTGTGTGTGTGTGTGTGTGTGTGTGTGTGTGTGTGTGTGTGTGTGTGTGTGTGTGTGTGTGTGTGTGTGTGTGTGTGTGTGTGTGTGTGTGTGTGTGTGTGTGTGTGTGTGTGTGTGTGTGTGTGTGTGTGTGTGTGTGTGTGTTTATCTTACCTAATTGTACCTTAACATGAATGAGAAAAGCTCGTACTGTCCCGTGTATTAAATCACTTTTAGCATACATATCCTTAAATTTATGAATTGTTTTTGCACACACTATTTCATTCGGTAGTGCATTCCACTCAATTGCCCTATTTGGGAAACTGAATTTCCTTACGTCTTTATCACCTCTCTTTTTAAGCAGCTTTTTGCAGTGTCCTCTTGCTGATGCTTCCCCGTAGATTATGTACTCGTTTATATCTGTTTTCTCTTATCCTGAGACGCATTTATATGACATAGTCATGTGTTCTCTTTTCCTTCTTTCCCGTAGTGTTTGTAGATACAGTTTTTCTAGTCTTTCTTCGCAGCTTAGATCTCTTAAGCTTGGTATCCATCTTGTGGCGGCCCTTTAAACTTTTTCAGTCTTATCTATGTGTTCCTTGAGATGAGGAATCCAGACTACTGATGCATACTCCAGGGTTGGTCTGATGAATGATATTATTGGCTTTCTCAGCATGGTTTCATTTATGTATGTGAATGCTATTCTCATATTAGCAAGCAGTGCATACAAGTTCCGTTCCTTCTCACATTTGTGGTCAGCCGGAGACAGTCTGTTATTGATAATCATTCCTAGGTCCTTCTCTCTTTCTGATATGTGTAGGGTTTTACATCCTAACTTATAATCCCAATCTGGTCTTTTTTTCCACGTCTACCAAACTTATTTACATGATACTTGTCCACACTGAATTCCATTTGCCATTTATGGCTCCATTCATGAGGTTTATTTAATTCTTCTTGTAGCTCGCTCTTTTGTGTGTTTTTATTAGCTTATCTTATAGTAAACACCAGCGACGATGGTGGTATACAATTTATACCAATATAACCAATTCCCGGGGGGGCAAATTAAAATTGAAAGAATTTTTTTTCTTTGTGAACGGAGTCAGCCATTACTCTTACTGTCACAGAAACTTTTTGAATTCCAGAGAGGGTTAACAGTACTGCAACAGTCGTCTTCATCGATTTTTTGTGGACTTTTGTTGTTTAGACATTGCTTTCTTAGTGTCTAGCATTACATTGGATATTGCCATGTGTGTTCTGATGTCTAAATACAGCCGAAAGACCTCAAAACACTGCAAAAATTAGGAGGGGGTACTGTACATTATAGGAAGGATATCTGTGGATTTGCGTGGTTTATGGATTCTTTTCTTTGAGCCTAGCATTACACTGGATATTCCCATGTGTGTTTTGATGTCTAAATACTGCTGAAAGACTGCAGAATACTGCCAGAATTAGGAGGGATACTTTGCATATCGTTAGTTTTTTTGTTGTTTTTGTTTATGCATTGTGTTTATTAGTGTTTAGGATTATATTGCATATTGAAATGTGTGCTTTGATGTCTAAAAACAGCCAAAAGACCTCAGAACACTGCTAAAATTAGGAGGGGTACTGTACATATAGGTTGGGTATAGCTATAAGTAGGGTATGGGTACGGTTGAGGATATTGCTCCGTACCCTTTCACTGCCCGTATCCGGTCATGCCTTTGGCTCTATCATGACGGAAAACGGAGGGATTACTGTGTATATATATATATATATATAATAGTACAAGCACCCTTTAGCTTCATGTCTTTTCCTGCAGCTGAATGTAATTTTCTGTAATAAAGGATAATTTCTGGTCAGTGGCCAACTGTGTTGCTTCTATGTAGGTTGCTCAGTATAATCATGTTTCTTCAGTACAGTGATACTTGTTGAAGATAACCTTACTGGTGTGGTAATTTGGCAGATATCACGACACAGGACACAAAACTTCCTTTAACTACAGCTTTCTCCGTTAATAGGTTCGAGTTCCGATAGCCTTGCCTCGGGTCACTACACCTGGCAGAGGCAATTAGAGATTCCTTCCCCCTCCACCTCCTTCTCCTGTTGCTAGTGGTGTTGCTGGTGGTGGTGTTACTGGTGGTGGTGTTACTGGTGATGGTGTTACTGGTGGTGGTGTTACTAGTGGTGGTGTTGCTGGTGGTGGTGTTACTGGTGGTGGTGTTGCTGGTGGAGGTGTTGTTGGTGGTGGTGTTACTGGTGGTGGTGTTACTGGTGGTGGTGTTACTGGTGGTGGTGTTGCTGGTGGAGGTGTTGTTGGAGGTTGTGTTGTGGGCCCCAGGGTGGCCCAGGGGGCCCCAAGGTGTCCGTGGGGAAGCCTAGGATGTCCCTGATGGCCCCAGGGTGTCCCTGGGTTCCGTAAGGTGTTCCTGGAGGCTCCAGGGTTTCCCTGAGGGCCTTAAGGTGTCCCTGGGGGCCCCAGGGTGTCCCTGGAGGAGCCTGTTTGTCCCCTGGTTCTTCAAGGTTTCCCTGCGGGCCCCAGGGGGTCCCCTGGGGCTCAAGGGTGCCCTGGGGGGCCTAGGATGTCCCTGGGAGCCCCAAGGTGTCCATGGATGGCCTTGGGTTTCCCTGGAGGCCCTAGTGTTTCCCTGTGGGTCTTTGTTTGTTCCTGGGTTCTTCAAGGTGTCCCTGGTGGCCTAACTGTTTCCATATGGGCCCAAGGGTTTCCGTAGGGCCCCCAGGGTGTCCTTGTGGACCCAAGGATATCCCTGGGGGCCCCAGGGTGTCACATGATGCCCCATTGTGTCCTTGGGGTCGCCAGGGTGTCTCTGAGGGCCACAGGGTTTCCCAGGGGGCCCCATAGTGTCCTTGGGGTCCCTTTGAGCCCCATGATATCCTTGTGGGCATCAGGGTGTCCATCGAGGCCCTAAGGTTTCCCTGGGGGTCCCACAGTGTCCCTGGGTGCCCCTGGGGTGTTTTTAGAAGCTCCAAGCTGTCCCTGGGTTCCTCAGTGTTCCCGTGGGGGAAACAGGTGACCCGAGAGACCCCAGGGTGTCCCTGGGGGAAGACCCTGTTTGTCATTGGTTCTTCAAGGTGTCCCTGGGGGCCCTATGGTTTTCTTGGGGGAATTAGGGTGTCCCTGGGTGCCTCAGGATGTCCCCGGGAGCCCCAGGGTGTCCCTGGGGGCCCCAGGATATATATATATATATATATATATATATATATATATATATATATATATATATATATATATATATATATATATATAAAATATATAATATAAAATAGTATAAGCACTCTTTTCCTCCATGTCCTTTCCTGCAACTGAATGTAATTTTCTGTAATAAAGGATAATTACTTGCCAGTGGCGAACTGTGTTGCTTCTATGTGGGTTGCTCAGTATGATCATGTTTCTTCAGTACAGTCATACTTGTTGAAGACTGTCTTCAACAAGTCAGTTTCGTAACCTTGTTACTTCCTGTAGCTCTCTTTCGCACACACTTATGGACTGATTGAGGGTTAGCCACGGGTTTGACCTACTGTTATGCAGAACAGTAGGTCAAAGGTCAAGTCACGTGGCAAAATCAGGTTAAATAGTCTGCAGTCAGAGTTGATGGTACGACAAGGATGAAGAGATTCGTTTATAGGCACACTTAGTCAAAGGTCAAGGTCACAGATCAAGGTCAAATATTCGGCCTTATAGATCAGTTTTGATCTGATTTGGACCTAACTCGATGGAAGGATTGAGGGTCAGCCGAGGATGATGAAATGCGATTTTGAGAAGGATCAGTTAAATACCAACGTACGTGAACAAGTTAATTTAACCCGTGGATTGCGCAATTAGCTTTATTAATCTCACCCTGTGGTGAGCAAAAATTGAAGGGAAAAACGTTTTTTTTTTTTTTTTTATTATAAACTTGAAGATAAACACCCAGGGCATCATCTGGAGATAAAGAAAATAATCTCTCTCTCCGTCTTTGCATAGGGCCATGAGTAAGTTTACTTAGGGGAGTAGTAAGAAAACGAAAAAACATTTTTTTTTTTTTTTAATTATAAACTTGAAGATAAACATCCAGGGCATCTTTTGGTGAAAAAAAAAAAAAATCTCTCTCTTCGTCTTTGCGTAGTGCCATGCGTACGTTTGTGTAGGGGTGAAGTAGTTAGCGGTGATGCACGGCCAGCACAGCCTGAGCTGTGGCTCGCAACGGGACGCTTTCCAGCCTGAGCTGTGGCTCGCAATCCACTGGGTTAAGCAAGTCTATTAACATCAGGAATGGTCGAGGGTCAGAGATGAATGAAGTTAATCGATTTTGGAAACAATCGATTGAAGGTGAAGGTCACAGGGGAATGTCAAATGTTTGGTTCTTAGACCTACTGCAGGGCGTGAGGCGTGACTATTGGCTACTGAGTTCATTCTCTCTTGATAAGTAAGGTGCAGCAGGCTACAGAAGGACAAAATTTTTCCGCCAGTTAAGGTGAATAAATTATAGATAAGTTGTACTCCCAGCAGGAATTAATTACGTGGTGATGCAGCTTAGATTTCTTATGTCTGGGGAAGGGTTGTGCAAAGTGACCAAGGCTCGTTTTATTGTCGATTAAGGAAGCTCCCTAATACCTCTTCCTAAATGATTTATTTTGCTAAACGTGACACGATGGTGGGATGAGGGGGTAGAAGCCCAAGCATAAGGCTACAATGGAGTTACAGTATACAGGGTAAAATCTGAGTCTGAGAGACTTTTATAGGATAACCTAAATAGTACTGAAAGGAAGACTATGGTATTTTAGGTGGCAAATCAGATGAAGGAAAACAGGGACATCATAGGTGGGCAGTGTGTGAAGAATGATGAAGGAAAGGTAGTGGTAAACAGTGAAGATATTAAAGACGCCTGGTGACAGTATTATAACCGGTTGCTGAATGAGGGGTATGACTGGAGCACGGAAGGTTTGAGTCAGTGGATTCAGTGTTTGGTCCTTGTCTTTGATTGACGCTGCTACTGTGAACAGGGCAATAGGCAGGATGCAGTTGATGAAGGTGGCAGGTGTGTCTGGATTGACTACTGAAATGCTGTAGGCAAATGCTGAAGGCCTCAGGAGATAAAGGAGTGGATTTAGTAACTGATTTAATAATTATGACTGTATATGAGTGTGTTGTCCCAGATGACTGGCTGAAGAGTGTGATTGTAAACGTGCACAAGGGGAAGGGTGCTGCCCTGGAAAGAGGAAGTTGTAGATATAAAACTTTCGGACAAGATAATGATAATAATGGAGAGTCGAAGTGGGTACGATTAGGGAAAGAGTGAATACTGATGAGAGGTAGTTTAGGTTAATGCCAAGCAAAAGGATCACTGGTACCATTTTCATATTCAGACAGCTTCAGGGAAAAAAAAAATAGGAAAAGAAAGAAAACGAAGCTGTACTTTGTTTTTGTTATTTTAGACAAGGCCTTCGACAGAGTCCTTGGGGAGATGATGATGTGGGCATTGAGAAACCTTCGGACCGAGTGGTTATGGCTATGTATGTGCACCCAGGTGAGAGTAAATGGAGATTTGAGTGACGAGCTTTCCGTGAAAATTGCCGTGCATCAGGGGTCAGTCGAGGCCCTTACTGTCATGGTGCTTGAAGTTCTCTCATGTGACTTCAGAAATGGACTCCCATGGGAGATGTATGCTGATGACTTGGTGTTGATTGCGGAGAATGAAAGGGAGAAGAAGGAGAGATTTAGGGTGTGGAGAGACGGAGTGGGGCTCACAGGGTTTGAGAGTAAAGATGGATAAAACATGTGATGATATCCAGGGCTGGTGGCGATAGTTAAAGCAGAGGGAATGTGGCCATGCGCTGTTTGCTACAAGGGCGTGGGAAGTAATGCCAACTTGTGCAGTATTTGTGATAAGAGATGTAGTGGTATTAGAGGCAGACTACACGATAATGTGCGGTGTGTCGGGGAAAGCATGTACATTATCAGATGTGAATGGATTGTCTCTTGAGTGCGTGGAAGAGTTTTTTACCTGGGAGATATATATGCTGCAGGTGCCACTGTAGTTCGCTCTGTGGCTAGGGTTAGAAGTAGCTGGAGGAAGTTCAGGGAGTTGTTGCCTCTCCTGACATTGAGAGGGCTCTCCCTCAGTGCTAAAGGATCTTTGTATGAGTCATGTGTTAGGAGTGTGATGTTGTATGGTAGTGAGACCTGGGCAGTAAATGAAGAGGATATTCGTAGACTCAAACGTAAGGAAAAACCAATGATTAGATGGACGTGTAGTGCGTCCTTGAATGCGAGGCCTGCAGGGGCTAGGTTTATGATTGTAGAATTGTGGGGAAGGCCGGGACTGGAGTGTATTGGTGCTTTGATGAGGAGGGGTAGATTAAGTTGGTTTGGGCATGCGGAGAGGATGGAAGATGATTGTTGGGTGCGGAAAGTGAGAAGTGTGAAAGTCCGGGGGTATGGTTAAAAAAGGCAGACCGAAAATGACCTGGGAAGGGGTCATACAGTGTGGCCTCAGGGAGAAGGGACTGAATAGGGAGGCTTTCAGGGATTGAACAGCGTGGAGAGTTGCCATTAGATGACCTGGGCCGACGCATGCAAAGATGCTGGAGCCTTTACGGTATAAATATGATACGATTACACCCTACTATTTCAGTGTCATTTAAATCATTCCGGTGCCACCATACTCAGTATAAATAACATACAAATTGATATTAACTGGGCATATCCAAAAATAAATCACTAAGAAAGAAGTATTAAATAGCTTCCTTAAACGACAAGGTTATGGAGCTAAAACCAATGTTAATCCCTTCATCCCGAGGACGTCATTTATACTGCATTCTTTCAGCAACCAAACAATATCATCCAGCTGTTAAGAATAATTGATATGGAGGTGTTAGAAATTGCGTCCTTTAGCCAGTTCATTATGAGATCGTTCTGAAGGTGAACAAGATTGCCTGATGGTAGTTCATCATGAAAAATACATCCTCATGCTGAAGGGATTAACGTGAGGTTGTACACCCCATCCCCGATCCCCTTCTCTTTGTCTATATACTGGGAAATGGCGATCCAACCACCCAGCACTCGGGGTGCAAGTAGCCTAGTGACTCGCATGTAACTGGAAGGGAAGAAGGGATGGGAGGAGGGGACTCTTCTCCAGACCTCTGAGTCGTGTTCTCATAGGTTAACTTGCCTTGGCAACATTTCATGAAAACAGAAGTTTGGGCTGGATGATGATGATGATTATGATGAAGATGATTAGATTTTCAAAAGTTTCGTGAATTTTCAAAAATTACAACGTAAAAAGTAATGTTACTTTATAATCGACTGTTCGACATACTGTGCTGACGGTAATATGCATAAACCTTCAATCTTATTACTGTAGTCAGTAGTTTAACCATATCGTTGCAAAACAATGTTGGAACTTTATAAAAACACCATTAAATAGGATAGAATAGCACCCTATTAATTCAGTAACACCTTCTCGAGCCCCTTTCAAGCATAATGAGATCTCACTAAAACATTCAGGGATCAACAAATAGGATGTAATCCCATTTCACAGTTCCGTAAGATCTGCCCGATCGAAACATATGACTTTGCTAATCAGCGATCAAATGGGTTGGAGTCTTATGTAATTCTTTGACACCATCTAGAAACTGCATCAAAATAAAAATAAAAATAAAAAAGATCTTGTTAACCTAATCATTCATAGTCAAAAGGACTGGAATTTGACTTCATGTGATTCGAAACTATGTCGAAAATCAAAGTAATCTTGAAAGACTAACCTGTAATCATATATGCTAACATCTCGCTTCATTAGTTCCATTGCACCATCTCGAAACAGGGTCACATCTACGGAAATCTGCTAAACTGCTCAGCAATTAAGATGATCAACATTCCCAACGACATGCAGGATGGTATTCACTCAGTACAGTTTACCGACATACTTCTGTACAAATTACCATGATGGCTGATAAATATACAAAGCTGAAGGATCCCCAAAGTTGCGTGTCTGTTTGAGTTGACTCTTGACCCCATAGACCCCTTCAAGAGACCTAAATAGAAAAAAAAAATAGTAGTGTTTGGGGATAATTACCCAAGGAAGAATTGTACCTACTGTGCTTGAAGAAAAGATGGAATGACCTCAGTCTAAAAAGTGTTTGCATGAAAGACGAGAGAAAATAACCTCACACAGTAGGCCTCCACCACACTGTGAAGACCTAATAATCAAATAGGTTGGAATCTCTGTGTAGTTCCTTGACACCGTTTCGAAGACGTGTCAAAATCTAGAGAAACCTTGATAAACCACTCAGCAGTAATTGAAGAGGTTGTAATCTCGTATCATTAGCCTCAAAATATAATGAGATTTATATAAACTAACCAACACTCACCATTCTTTTTTTTTTTTTGTCAGATTCTGAGGCCCCCGAGACCCAGCAGTCCTCCCACACACTAAAATTTCCGCATGTCACCCCTTCGATACTCATAGTCCATACTGAATATACAAAAGGCTGTCTCATGTAGGACTGGTGTACTGGTATTAGCGGGGTGTTTTTAAGACATACAACGAGTCCCCTGGTAGGTCAGTAGATTCTCTTTAAGGAAATTCAAATCGTAAAACTGTCCTCTGCCCTGGCCAGGATTCGAACATGGGTCCTTGGTACTGCAGGCCACCTCTCTACGATCCAACCACCCCAGACGTGTAAAGGAATTAGTTTTTAATCTTGCCATGTAATGCTTTTAACATTTTAACATTTTTCAGGTTCCTTTGACTCACCTGAAAAAAATGTGTAGCCTTTGCTGGGTGATAATACTAGAGCTGCCCCGATCATGTGGGACACAGGCTATTTATGCAATACTTCTAATATGCCCTATTAATAAGTAAACTAGAATCGTGGGCTAAAAACCACTGTTGGTACTGCCCAGCGTCATGAAGTAACAAAACTGTCCGTCGCTTCAGAGTCAACGCCCGCCACCCACACACATTGAGCCAATCAAGCGCGTTATTGCGTGTGATCCCAGCTGCTGCGGCTGTAAATCTTCTCACAGCTGTGCACCCACTGTCAACTCGCCATTAAATTCTTTGACGATTCTGGTTTACACAAAAAGAAGGAACCAAAGGCCTGGAAAGAGCATAAAGATCCCTTCTAAAATTCACCATCTATCCATTTTGTGGTGCATGGAAACAGTGCATAATTTAGGTAGTACGGAGGAGGAAAAAACAGGATAGGAAAATTACCGCAGTTGATGATGTGATTACGTGAACGACTGGGAATGCCAATTAACTCTTACCTTAGGGACTTGGGAAAAAAAATCAATAGAAAATCATTTAGAGTGTGTAGCCAGACAGGTGCAGTGTACCTGTAATTAAAGAAGGTATAAAGGTAGGGTTCAGAAGAGCTGTGTGTACTTAAATGACGAGAGTAAAGAGAGAGATGCAACACTGCGGCTGAGAGAGAGAGAGAGAGAGAGAGAGAGAGAGAGAGTTAATACAAAAAGCTGTGTGTGGTGCGCGTCAACAACCCTCCCCCCTCATCCGTTCACTCCCACACACTCAATCACTCACTCACATCCACTCAACTACACACACACACACACACACACACACACACACTAATAACCTTGTCATACCATCAATAAACAGAAAAATACATGGTCAAATCGAAGTTATTAATTTTGCTAAAAGGTACCCGAGGTGAAGACCGTGTAAGAGGGATATTATTGTTGTTGTTTTTGATTCTGTGGGATGTTGTGGTTTCCTTTCGCTCAGCCTTTTATAAACACGAGAGTTGCGATATGTACAAAAAAAAAAAAAAGAAAGAAACGTAAATAGCTGTCTGTCTGTCTGATGCTCTCTCTCTCTCTCTCTCTCTCTCTCTCTCTCTCTCTCTCTCTCTCAATTGTACTCGTACTCCCAGTCTTTCACTCTCCCTCAATTTCTCAGTCCCTCACGCTTACTTTCTCACTTGCTCATTCTCTTACTCCCACACTCACTTTCACTCCCACACCCCTGCTCTCCCTCTCTCTCACTCACTCTCTCTCTCTCTCTCTCTTACTTAATATTTTCCGACCATTCTGGCACGCACGTATTTAAAGAAAAAATGGAGTGCAGTAATTTCCTGAGCATATATATTTTTAATCCACTTATTCTGCTGTTTCTTTTGCTGTTATGAATTACTGTTACAATCATTAATATTATTATAATTACTGTAGTCTTTGTTATACATGTCAACGCTTACTTTATGTCATCGCCGTCGTCATTATTGCTGCCACTACTACTACTACTACTACTATTGCTACTATTATTATCATTATTATTATTATTATTATTATTATTATCATTATTATTATTATTACTATCATTACTACTACTACTACTACTACTACTACTACTACTACTATTATTGTTATTATTACTATTGTTATTATTATTATTATTATCAACAGTAGTAGTAGTAACAGTAGCAGCAGTAGTTTATATTCATCCATTCCTTAATAACGAAGGTACCATAATATAGAAATTATTTACCAATTCTCCACAACAGCCTCTTCTTATCCGTGTCACAATTTTCAAGCTTTCCTATTCCTCAAAAGACATTTTTTGAGTTTGTATAATTAGATAGTGTTATTTTTGTGTTATTTTCACTTTTAATAGCGAGAGGCCTTCAGAGGATGCGGTAATCTAAGTATAACCACCAGGTAGGAAAGGTTAATGCAGTCTCTCTCTCTCTCTCTTGATTTTGTGTGTGTGTGTGTGTGTGTGTGTGTGTGTGTGTGTGTGTGTTTTCCCCTCATCAGTGCTTCTTTGATTCTGTCTGTCTGTCTGTCTGTCTGTCTGTCTTGGTGTGTGTGTGTGTGTGTGTGTGTGTGTGTGTGTGTGTGTGTGTGTGTGTGTGTGTGTGTGTGTGTGTGTGTGTGTGTGTGTGTGTGTGTGCTTTCCGATTTTCACCTCCGCTACCGAAGATGACCGAAGGTACTGTATTCATCCGTGTGTGTTTGTATGTGTAGAAGGTATTTAAAAACCTGATATCGGATTCACAGTGAAATTAGGTGAACAGGTGGACAGCAGGTCAAGGAAGAGCTGATTAGAAAGTGAACTGGAACCAGATCCGGATACAAGAATTCACATTATACTGACGTTGATGGAGGTATGCTTTCTGTGAGTTAGCTGCAGTTGTATGGGTATTTTCAGAGGTTTAATCTTACACATCCTATCCCTATCAGTCAATCTCTTCATCTGTTGAATCTTTGTTACTTGCACCAATCCCGTCATTCATCTTTTAGTCTGGCAGTCTTTCCCTCTGCCCTTGCTTCTATCCACCTTCCTCATGTTTTTATCTACGTCTGTATCTATCCACCATCCATCTGTCTATCTATGTATATCTATCTATCTACTCGTCTACCTGTCTATCTATCTACTCGTCTACCTGTCTATCTATCTAGCTGTCTATCAATCAGTGTGTCCCTTAGAGTACGATAACGTCTTTTTCACTGATAACACCACCACTATCACTGCCACACCATCACTATCACCATCAACACTGCTACCATCACCACCATCACCACCAGTCACTACCACCACCACTACCACAATCATCATCACCACCACTATCGTCACTACCATCACCACTATCATTACCAGTTCATTACCACCGCCATTATCGCCGTCGTCACTACCATCATTCCCGTGATAACCTTAATCACCAGTACCACCATCATCATCATCACCACCACAGTCACTAACATCATCAACCTACCATCACCACCATCAACACCATCAATATCATCATCACCAATGCTACCACCACCATCACCACCACCACCACCATCATCATCACCATCATCATCATCATCATCAACTCACCAACAAGCTACCAAACTTTGAGAAAGAGATTAATAACGTCATGTTTTAGAAGGGAAAATCAAGAAAGCATAATCCCCCAATAATCCTTAAAGACTTTTCAAATAAACTTCTGATTTATTTATTTTTATTTTTTAATGCAAGGAAGAAGGAACCAAAGGGAAGGAGCTTGTACATTGTTCCCTCCAAGAAACAAAGAAACAAAAAATAAGAAAGGCAAATTCAAGAACTGTTCATTTCGAGATGCCTGGACACACTGCGTTTGAAAGACTGGAGATCATAGGCAGTGGGAAATACAGACAGAGGGAGACAGTTCCAGAGTAGACCTGTTGCATACATGAAATACTTAAGCTTGTCAGTGTGATGGCGTCTCATATTTCGCCATTCTTGACACCGTTGGGCAATTTCTTCTCGATCCCTACAGTCAGGTGATGTACATTATTTTCACAATATGATGGAAATAAATTGTATTTCCTCGGCTTCTTTCTTTCATCTTTCTGCCGGACACTTTTCAGTTTGGTGTAATGCCCCTGTTTCATCACCAGCTGGATTCAAACTTGGTACAGCTGAACCTTTAGCAATACTGCCATCACTCATTTAATTGTTTTTAATATAGATCTTTTACAGGAATTAATGTTGTCAAAAGCCAAACCATATGCACAAAAACAAAAGCCCGATTTTTAAATTCCTATTCTCTCCAGTGCATTATATCTAGCTTACGAGGGACCTTGAGAGCGGTAGTGGTTAGATATCCTTCAGTAACACCTCCGATTCGAGAGGCTTTCATCACGCTGAGAAAGGTCGTTAGGATGCTATTTTCTTTTTCAGCTTCGGACAAACTTTGAACTGAACGGCATAGACAGATAAAAAAAATATATAATAGGCCATTCTTAAGTTCAATTTAATAGTTTGGTAGCAATAAGAATAAAATAAAGAGAAAAGTCAATTGGATCCTAGAGATTAAAAGATTAAAGATAGTTCAAGATATTTTTTACAATTCCAGTATGATTATTTTGTATGTTAATTCCTTCAGCCCGATGACGAAATCGATACTTTTTTCTTGTTACCTCCAGACAATTTCCTTCAGTTTGGGGGATTTTTTGGGGGGGGGGGATTTTTTTTTTTTGGGGGGGGGATTTTTTCTTTTTTCGAACTTTCGGTGTTAGAAGCATCCCTCATGGGCCTCCTTCACTACAAGAGGTCTCTGCTACAGTTGAATAAAATCGTCTGGTGGCAGGCCATACGAGAACATACGTCATAGGAGCCAAGCTGTTACTCGGGCCACCACCAGACGATCTGGTTCAGCTTGGAGAGGCCCCGTATTTGTAAACGGGTTCATGCTGGCTTAGTGGCCTTATCTAACCCCCTCAAGTGCATAAAGCCTCTTCTAAAATTCATAATATCGTCCAAGGTAAGCAAAATGTAAAGCAAAAATTAGACCCTCGGTTGAAAGCGTTACTGTTTGACTGAAAGTTATGATACGGGGATAACACAGTCCTCTTCATTATTCCTGTCATGGCTGGGATAACTCTAGCATTGTTTTCCATTTAACTCCAGGCCAATTTATTGATTTGGAAGTGAGTCACGGGAGCCTGAGAGCTATTATTATTAACCCTCTCACTGTTAGGGCAACTCTGATATTCTAATCCAATTAACGCCAGGCAATGTTTTCCATCTGAGAATGAGCCATAGGAGGTTGAAAGAGTTACTATTGTCATCATTAACCCTCTCACGGACGGGACAGCTTTTGTACTCTTCCAGTTGACGTCCGCTGGTTTTACTGATCTGAGAGTAAGTCAAAGGATCCTGTGTGTTGAAGGGATGCTTGGGCTTCAGAAACAGGGAAGAGGACTACACAAAAAGCGGAAACTATTACCAGAAGCCAGGAAAGACAAGTCCACACTCCGACACTCCCAGCCACTCATCCTTTACCTACGAGTATTGAGGCTGTGGACATCTTACATATATTTCGTCAGGCGATTAAATGAAGCTTTTGAAGGAAATCTAAGGCCATTGCTTTGCCTCCAGTCTCATCTGAAACGTGAACCCGGTGGATTGCAGGCTTAAATACTCAAGTGGTGGATGGGGTAATTAATTTAAGGCTAGACTATATCTTACCCCTACAGTTCAAAGTCTCTCTCCTTAGCTGCATAAACCCGTGAGGAGACAGCACGCAAAACAGTATAAAAGACCTCATACCGAACTGACTTATATAAGTAGGATGCTAACGATTAAAAAAAAGTAAAGAAAAAGAATTAACAGTCAGCCAGTCCAATTTTATATCTAGTCTGTTACATTCATGGGTAGATAACTATACTCTTTCCACTCTAACTTGGCCTAAAATTGCCATCTCTTCACCTTGAATGCTGAGTTCTAATAGGAGATTAACACTAGGATATGGCTCCAGTCACGAAGAAGTGCTATGGAACGGATGCAGTCATAGTACAATCTACTCGTATTTCTGCCACTGAACAACGTGAAATAAGCTGCAAAAGGACGAAAATCTGGGTCAAATTAAAATAAAACGACTATAGTTAACATCCATTACATAATCGAGAAAGCTCCGGCCCCCACCAGCCGCCAGGAAAAATACACATTAAATAAAAATAAGTAAATAAATAAACAGGATAACTTTCATCAGAGTGGCCAGCCAAAGTAAGCCTCCCTCACATTCATTCATCATTCAAACCTGCGAATCAACAGAGTGAAAAATTATGCAGCAGCACTAATGTTGGAAATTCAAAGTTTTGGCGGGAACTCGAGCCTCTAATGATGCAAGCTGAATTTTGAAAAGTTAAAATTAGGCGTGTTTGAAGTTGTTTTTATTAATTCAGACACTACGATGATGAGAATATTACTACCATACTTTTCTGGCTGACAAAGGATTATTCAGCTTAGGATAGTGTTATAAAAACTGATGTTCATTAAGGCCAAAACGAACCCACAAAATTCGCAGTGTCATTTCCGAGCTGAATAAAATAACGCTATGGAAAAAAAAAATAATAATAATAATAAAAAGCTTATATTCATCTGCTTTAGAGCTAAGATTCATTGCATTTACAGTTCCATGTTTTACACTAACCCAATGATTTCTAATTATATTTTTGTCTTTTTTTTATTAATTTTTTTGGGGGGAGAGGTCAGTAAGAAGACTAAAATGCAGAGTTATATGTAATGCCACGCGTCTATTATCAGCATAATGGTGACCTGTTGTGAAGGGTTTAGAAGCGATTACCAACAGACTCTTCAGAACAAAATAGCCACTTGGTTAAATTATTTGGATCAGGAGAAATACTGAACTGGCAACACAAATTTAGCGTCTCATAATAAACAGGTGCGAGTGAGGAGGCTGCAAAGGGAATATGTGAAGGCGTGTTAGTGCTCACAGTAACGTATGTGTGTGAGAGTTGGTGTGGCATGGATGTGAAATGACAGAAATACGAGCAATGGAGCTAGGAATGCTGAGGAGGGTGTGTCAAATGCATAGAGTGGATATGACAGGATATGACTCGCAGAAGATGAAGAGTAAGGAGGCTGAGAATATCTACCTACCTACCTATAGCCCGACGCCGTAATCCCACAAAGGGTGGCGGCAGACAAAACGCCTCCAAGTCTCTCTGTCACCCACCATTTGACTACCCTCCCCCCAACTCACTCCCCCCTCCCTCATATACCTCTCAACTTCATCCCTCCACCTCATCCTCGGTCTACCCCTCCCTCTCCCTCCCTCCACCTCACCTACATACACCCTCTTAGTCGTTCATTCTCCATTCTCTCCACATGCCCAAACCACCTCAGTGTATTTCTCCTAATCTTCTCAACCACATCCACATCCATCCCACAACGTTCCTTCACTTCTTCATTCGTCAACCTGTCCCTCCATGTTGAGAATATACTGGAAGAAAATGGTCACCATATTGCAAGTTGATGTAGAAACGATGGTAAAAAGGATGTATATTAGTGAGTTTGAGAGAAGAAGGATGAGTCGTAGGCCATAATGAAAGTGGATGGATTAGGTACATGAATGAGAATGCTAGGGATGGAAGATCATTGGGGGGGGGGGAACTGACAAGGGATCAAGTTGATTGGCAGAATTGAGAGTAAGTACGCAGGAACACATGTCAGGGAATTGGTATCCATTTAAAGAGGGAGAGAGAGAGAGAGAGAGAGAGAGAGAGAGGGAGTAAGCAGATTGACAGGTAGGTGCATGTATAAAAAAAATGTGGGTTTTAAATATGCAAAAACTATATAGATTTGGAAAAATTACATTTGTAACTAAATATACGCAGGTGGTTATGTATGTGAAGTAGAGCCAGGATTCCTTGGGCTTAAGCAATGTGTGAGTTAATGTGCGTCCCACTTCTCTTGGCACTGGGTAAATAGTTCTAGCACTTTTGTACTCTCCGTTTCTGGATACTGCCTCATCCCTGCTGTTAGTGGGAGGGAGAGTCAAGTTGATGATGGTGATGACGACGATGATGATAAACGATGAGTGATAATGATACTGACTGGTGAACATGATTGGTGACTGGAACTGATAATTGATGACTGACGATTATGGTGATTGTTGATGGTTATGTTGATGACAGTGATGATGCTTGATAGATTATGATTGTAATTATGACTGATGAAGAGGATGACGAATATTGACGATTGATGCAGATCGATGATGATGATGATGATGATAATGATGATGATGATGATGATGATGATGATGATGATGATAATGATGATGATGAAGATGATGATGATGATGATGATGATGATGATGACCATGTTAGACGATGATTGATGACGTCACTCAGTTGATAATGATGATGACTGACGATTATGAAGACATTTGCTGTTGATGATTATAATGATGATGATGATCGTATGTATGAATGTGTTTTGTGTTTGTATAACTTTGCTTTTCAAAATAATTGTAGACAGATAAAGATAGATACTTAGACAGACAGACAACCAGAGAGAGAGAGAGAGAGAGAGAGAGAGAGAGAGAGATCAAAAGGGAGGAAGATCAGGGTACGTATTGTGATCATGAGAGAAAAAAAAGAGGAAAAAAGGAATGAATGAAGGAAGGAGGGAGGGAAAAAAGAAATGAAGGAAAGAAGGAAAGAAAAAGGAAGGAAGGAAGGA
The DNA here is from genome assembly GCF_032717465.1 of Coenobita brevimanus. Classification (NCBI taxonomy): domain Eukaryota; kingdom Metazoa; phylum Arthropoda; class Malacostraca; order Decapoda; family Coenobitidae; genus Coenobita; species Coenobita brevimanus. The sequence goes on along the minus strand of NC_137030.1, from coordinate 29,779,599 downwards.
GGGAAAAAGGAACGAAGGATGGAAGGAGGGAAAAAGGAATGACGGAAGGAAGGAGGCAAAAAGGAAGGAACGAAGGAAGGAAAAAGGGAAAAAGGAACGAAGGAAAGAAGGAGGGAAAAAAGGAAAGAAGGAAGGAGGGAAAAAGGAAAGAAGGAGGGAAAAAGGAAAGAAGGAGGGAGAAAGGAACGAAGGAAGAAAGGAGGGAACAAAGGAATGAAGGCAGGAAGGAGGGAAAAAGGCAGGAAGGAAGAAGGGAAAAAGGAGGGAAGGAAGGAAGGAGGGAAAAAGGAAGGAAGGAAGGAGGGAAAAAGGAAGGAAGGAAGGAAGGAGGGAAAAATGAAGGAAGGAAGGAGGGAAAAATGAAGGAAGGAAGGAGGGAAAAATGAAGGAAGGAAGGAGGGAAAAAGGAAGGAAGGAAGGAAGGAGGGAAAAAGGAAGGAAGGAAGGAAGGAGGGAAAAAGGAAGGAAGGAAGGAGGGAGGGAAAAGGAAAGAAGGAAGGAAGGAGGGAAAAGGAAGGAAGGAAGGAGGGAGGGAAAAGGAAGGAAGGAAGGAAGGAAGGAGGGAAAAAGGAAGGAAGGAAGGAAGGAGGGAAAAGGAAGGAAGGAAGGAGGGAAAAAGGAAGGAAGGAGGGAAAAAAGGAAGGATGGAAGAAAGGAGGGAAGAAGGAACGAAGGAAGGAAGGTAGAAAAAAAGGAATGAAGGAAGGTGGGAAAAAGGAAGAAAGGGAGGAAGGAGGGAAAAAGGAAGAAAGGAAGGAAGGAGGGAAAAAAGGAATGAAGATAGGGGGGAAAACAGGAAGAAAGGAAGGAAGGAGGGAAAGAAAGATCGAAAAATGCATGAAATGAGGCAAAAGTAGGGAAGTAGCGACAGAAAGAGGAAGTAGGAAGAAAGAGGAAGTAGGAAAAAAGAGGAAGTAGGAAGAAAGAGGAAGGAAGAAGTGAAGGAAAGACGGAAGAAAGGAGGGATGAAGAGAGAAAGAAGGAAAGAAGGATGGGAGGCAAGTACTGGAGGGAAGGAGACAAAACTGAAAGATTGAAGGAAGAAGAAAAAGAATGAAAAACAAAAGGAAAGAAAGGAAAGAAGTAAGGATGAAGGAAAGAAAGAAGTACGGATGAAGGATGGAAAGAAGTATGGACGAAGGAAAGAAAGAAGTAAGGACGAAATATAGAAAGAAGTAAGGACGAAGGAAGGAGGGTAATAAGGGCGAAGGAAGGAAAGAAGTAAGGATGAAGGAAGGAAAGAAGTAAGGATGAAGGAAGGAAAGTAGTAAGGATGAAGGAAGGAAAGAAGTAAGGATGAAGGAAGGAAAGTAGTAAGGACGAAGGAAAGAAAGAAGCATGGACGGAGGAAGGAAAGAAGCATGGAAAGAGAAGGGAAATAAGGAAGGATGAAGGATGGAAAGAAGTATGGACGAAGGAGGGAAAGAAGCAAGCACGAAGGAGGGGAAGAAGCAAGGATGAAGGAGGGAAAGAAGCAAGCACGAAGGAGGGGAAGAAGCAAGGATGAAGGAAGGAAAGGAGTAAAGATCGAGGAAGGGAGGAAGTAAAAACGAAGGAAGGGAAGATGAAAGGAAAAATGAAGAAGAGACGAAACAAGAGGAACAGAAAAACACAAGAAAAAGAAAATGACACGTAAAATAAAAACAACAATAACAATATCGAAGGAAAGAGGGAAGGAAACGAAGGAAAAAGGAAGATAGGTAGGAGCAGGTGAAAGAAGGAGGAAGGCAAGAAGGAAGGAAGAAGGTAGAGATGGATGTAGAGAGGTAGGGAATGAAGGAACGAAAGAAGGATGTAAGTCAAGAAAGAAGAATGACAAAAATAGACTAAATGAGGATGAAAGAAAAATAAGAAGGAATAAAATTAACACAAATGCGGATGGAGAGAAAATTAATAAGGAACGAGGAGATGAAAGGAAAATGGAGAGAGAGAGAGAGAGAGAGAGAGAGAGAGAGAGAGAGAGAGAGAGAGAGAGAGAGAGAGAGAGAGAGAGAGAATACAAAAATGTGACAAGGATATGATACTGACGAAGGTTATTAAGGGAAGGAGGGAGGTAGGATGGAAGGAGAGGGAGAGAGAGAAGGGAAGTAAGGAAGAAAGGAGGGAAGGAAGGAAATGTGGAAGAATGGAAGGAAAGAAGGAGGGAAAGAAAGTGGGAAGGAGGTGAGGAAGGAAATAAAGAGGGAAGGAGGAAGGAGAGAAAGAGGGAAGAAGGAAGGAAAGAAAAAAAAAGAAGTAAAGAAGGGAGAAATGAAGGCTGGAAGGGAGGGTGTATGGAAGAGAGCGAGTAAGAATGAAACAGTAGAGAGAAGTACAAAATAAAGAGATAAAGCGAGTTATTAATTAAAGAAAGAAGCGAAAATGAACGAAGAGTGAAAAAGTGAGTGTCAGAGGAGGGGAGATAAAAATGACAGCTTGATAATGACAGGGGAAAGAAAAATACAAAGAAACTGATTGAAATGTGACAAGAAATTAATAGGATAGATTCCGAGGATGGAAGGAAGGGAGGAAAGAGGCATGAAAGAAGAAAGGAATGCATGACTGAAGGAAGGAAGGAAAGAAGGAAGGAAGGAAGGAAAGAGGCACCAAAGAAGAAAGGAATGCATCAGTGAAAGAGGGTATGAAAGGAGCGAAAGAGGGCATGGAAAGAAAGAGAAGGAAGGGAGGAAGGAAGGAAGAAAAAAAGGCATAAAAGAAGAAAGGAAAACACGAATTGAAAGAAAGTGGGCAGGAAATAAGGACCGAAAGAGGGCATGGAAGAAGTAAGACAAGAAGGCATGAATGAAGGAAAGCGGGCATGAAAAGAAGGAAAGGAAAGGAAGGAAGGAAGGAAAGAGGGTATGAAAGAAGGAGGGAAGGAAAGAAAGAGGGTACTAAGAAGAAAGAGGAACGCATGAGGGAAGGAAAATGCACAAAAAAGGAAGGATTGAGTGCATGAAATAAGGAGGACAGGAAGGAAAAAAGAAGGAACAGAGAAAAGTAGGAAAAGGAAGGAAAAATAAAATAAAAGAATGAACTGAGAAAATAAATGAGAATACTGGTTAAAATAGAGATTAGAGAAAAAAGAAAAAAAGACTGATCAAGATTAAATTAAAGAGCAAGAGAAAAATATGAGAAACTAAACACAAATATAAGGGAAATTATATATGGAAATATATAGTAGAATGGAAGGGTGGAGAGGGAGACAGTAGGTAAAGAAAGGAGGAGAGAGGGAAGGAGAAGGAAGAAAAGACTGAACGAGAGAGGAAGAGAGGTAAGGAGAGAGAGAAAAAAAAAGAAGGCAGGAAGGTAGGAAGAAAGGAGCGAGGGAGGTAGGGATTGAAGGAGAGAATGTAGGAGGGAGGGGCATCAGGTGAAATGGATTTCAAGAAGAAAGGACTGAAGGAGGAGGAAAAGAAATGAAGGAAGGAGTGCAGAATGGAGGATGGATGGAAGGAAAAATGGATACTGTATTGTTACGTCCTCACCCCACACTGCCACAAACTCCAACAGCATTAGTTCAGTACAGACAGGACGTTGCCCAGTGAGTTGTTCTTCCTATGGTCAGCCTTAACCCATTAGTGCTCATAGTTCCTGTGCGAGGGAGTGTGCTGGAAGGGTACTCAGCGTACCGCCCTCTGCCTATCGGCTCATAGTCGCGAAGCTCGTAGGTCCCTACCAGGGTGTTCCCTTCTTTATTAAATTTTGAAAATGCCCAGTTCCGTCATTTATAGAGGACACTGGGTGCCAATGGGTTAAGAAAACTGATAGATTTGCCAGTGTAACCATTAGTGCCCAGAGTTCCTGTGTTAGGGTGTGTGCCGGAAGGGTACTAAGCATACCGCCCTCCGCCTATTGGCTCATAGTTGCGAAGCTCATAGGTCCCTATGCGGGGGTTCCCTTCTTTATTAACTTTTGAAAATGCCCAGTTCCGTCCTTTATAGAGGACACTGGGTGCCAATGGGTTAAGGTGTACAGTACACAAGATCAGCTGAGGCGAAAATAAACACTGGCTCCTTCAAGTTCACTGTTTTTATTTTCCAAGTAATTCCACTTTATGCTTTCCAACTTCATTGTTCTCACGATCACTGGAGCTATGCAAACTTTACTTACTGCTATCACACTTAATGCTTGACAACACTTCACCGTTAATTCAAGTTCTGATGATATACAGACTTTAATAAACACTTCACTGTTTTCACAAGTACCGAAAATAATCTTCACTATCTGTAATTACACTTAATGCTTACCAGCAACACTTCACAAACTAAACCAAAACCGACTGAACTTCACTCAAACTGAACTGAAAACCAACTGAACTCGTTCTAGAGTCTTATCCATCCTTATATAAACTTGCATTGTTCGAGGGTCAACTACTCCACAATTCTGGAACCTGCTGGTCTTGTACTTGCCCCTAGCAACATCAAAACATGCCAGAGTTTTCCTACATTACATAACACTCTAAATCATTTACCATACGAACTTAAATTACATAATTTAACAAGCAATCACTTGAATAAAACACCTTAAAGAAAAAGAGCAGAAAAATTAATGCATAACTTACGAAATAATTACGCTCACAAACAGCAGGCAAACTGGCAACTCTGACTCGTACCGATACCGGAACTATTGTACACGAAACGCCGAGAAGCTTCTCGAGCACCTAGCTGGCAAATCTCACTTCTTAACAATATAGCAGGGAAAGAATGAGAGAGGGAGGGAAGGGAGGGAAATATGGAGAGAAGGAGGGGAGGACTGCAGAGAGGAATGAAGGAAGGGGGAGACTTGGAGGGAGAACTGAAGGAAAGAGGAAAAGAATGAAATGGGTGGGAAGGAGGGGGAGAATGAAGAAAGGAGGGAAAGGTTGAAAAAGAAAAAAGAGGATTGAGAGGAGAATGAAAAGAGGGAGGCAAAGAGGAGGGAAAGGAAGGCAGGAATGAGGACGGGAAAGAAAGGGGGAAAGACTGAAAGAGGAAAGGAAGGAAGAAACTAATGAAGGAGGATGAAGGAGGGAGGGGATGTGTGAAAAAAGAAGGAAATTGGGGAGGGAAAAGGGATAGACTTTAAAAGGGAGGAGAAAATGGAAGGAAGAAAAGAGGCAGGGAGGGAGAGAGTGAAGGAGGGAGGGTGGGTTGAAGGAAGGAGGAAGAGACTGGAGGATGAAGAAAGAGACTGAAGGAAGGAGGGAGGGACTGAAGAAAGGAGGGAGGGACTGGGAAACTATAAATGAGTGCAAAGCAAAGCAAACAGCAGCATATCTATTGGTCGTTTCGAGGCTCGTTGTGGCAAGGCAGGTTGTAACTGAAGTAACTACAGTATACATAAGTCAAAGACAAAAACAGCAGAGTGAGAGGCCTCCATCCACTCACCAATCCCTATAGCCAAACCAGGCAGGAGAAAATAATAAGGTCGGCTACGCAACATGGAAATTCCGTCGCACTAATTTCATAAAAAGGAAGAATGGAAATCATACTCTGCGGTATCTTAGCCTGAAAGAGAAAACAGAGACAAAACAACGTTAGATAGTGAAAGATGTTGTTCTGTAGTTGTGTTCCTCACGCTTTGTACTGAAGGAAACATCTTACCTCAGAAATTCATTATTCAATATTTAATGCTCACATGACTGACTAGGAAACAGAAATCAAATACTTCACCTTTTCAGTGTTGGTACCGCATCACAGTTTACCACACTGGAGGAAAGTCTATTTCATACAATTAGAACTATGCTAAAGATGAAATGGTTGACTTCACGAGACTGATTACGTATGCTAACAGTTTTATGATCATCACCACTAGAGTGATCCGACCCACCACCTTGAAGTAGTATTTGGCCGGTGAATCATCTCCCTTGAAGATTTTGTATATAATATTTGCATAAAATCTCCTCGTAGCCTATATTAAGGTAAAAGAAAATCTCTTTCATATATTCCTCGTAGTATGGTTAATTTCTGTTTAGGTATCAGTTTTATTAACCTTCAGTGTATTAGCAGGCTTCTCCAAATTTTCTCTTCTAAATAAGGTGACCAGACTTGGAAACTGCAACTAAAGTGTGGGCATACTAGGAAATTATACAAAGTGAGGAAAATATATTTTTTTTTATAAGGCTTTAGCTATGATTCTGAATAATTTGTTGACTTTGTTAAATGGAGAGACTGGGTGAAATACAAAAAATGGTCTGAGAGGAATAGAAAATTTACCATAGATATCACCTTTCAGGAGATGTATTATGGACATGTTATCAGTTTTGTGGAATAATATTTTGGGCTGAACAAAAATGCAGTTTGGTGATTTGTGTCGATTTTGGCTAATTTTCAAAACTTATCTAGTCCGACAATTTTCCATCAACTTGACTGAAAATATTACCATGTATAATCCTTACACAGAACATTACAAAAATGAGCCCAGTTTTTGAATAACGTTTCAGTGTTTACATAAAAATATATATGCTTTTTTCAGGAGTTTGAAAATTTCCCATACCCCCTAAACATGCGATATCTATCTATCTATCTATCTACACACACACACACACGCACACACACACACACACACACACACACACACACATTCGAGTCATTTTCATGTAGACAGAGTAGACAGACAAATGTTTAAGAAGCTGACAAAAATTCATGATCGTAGATTAAATGATAAGAATGTAGGTAGCTGCTGAATATGAAAAATTGAAATTTTTCAAAACGCGCATCTAAAGTTACATGATCCATCGCTCTGCTATTATCACCTTTTCTGTGGTATGTATATAAATTTATACTAAAACAGACTCTGGTACCAGGTCCCCTGAGGATATACATATACCGTGAAGGCAATAATGCAGCTGATATTCCCTCCAAACTATAAAATCACAGTCAGGATTCCAAAATACGCTTCTAAAGTTACATGAACTGTAATGCTGCTGTTATGACTTTTTGTGGTATGTATATACATTTATACATAAAAAGACTCTGGTACCTGGTCCTCTAAGGATATACATATACTCTGAAAGCACTAAAGCAACACATTCCCTCCAAAGTATAAAATAATGCCCTCAGGGTGTCAGAGGGCACCAAGATGCAGAAGTAAATGCAGAAGTAAAGATTACTCGTACCCTCATCTGTGCTCCAGGATTGTCACTTGACATGCAAACCTTGTTCTTTTATCCCTCTGAATCATAATAACCATTAAAAAATCATTAAAAAAACACTGATTTTTGGAAGGAGGAAAATGGAAAAAATACTAACAGCACACATGGTGCCCTAGACCCTTGTTCTCGACCTGGGTAGCTGCCCATACAAAAATGCCCATAACTCCCCCCAAAGTTGACGGATTGTACAGTAATACTTGACACAACTGCTCAGAAAGCCTGCCTGAACGTACAGAAGTTTTCCTCTGATTTTCGAAAATTTTAACATATTTCACCTGGCATCTCCCCTTAATTACCCCTATACACTGTCTGTTTGGTTTCAAACATTTTTTCTTACTGTAATTCCATAGTAATTTTCGTGGTTTACAATATAAAGTTAAATATTATTAAGACTACAGTTGACTGTGTCATTTTCACTGCCATTATTTAACCCATTGCATATACTAATACTGAAATTCATCTGCCATGTTTGTGTCCAGTTAAAGAGTTGAGCAAAACCTGTATGAAGCATTTGCATTTGCCAAGGTGTCTCTCTTCTGCTACCAATTTTTGTATAGTCCGGAAATTTGGATATTTTGCAAAATAATTCATCGTCAGCATCATTAATTAATATTAAAAACAGGACAGGTCCCAAAGCTAAACCCTGAGGAACTCCAGCTTAAGCATTTATCCAGTCTTGTTCTTTTCCATTTCTTACGACTCAGATTACATCCCATGAGCTATTTTTTTGTCCACTCGAGCAGATTGCCATTGAAATCATGCACCTTTGGTTTCGAAAGTGTTTCTTGGAGAACGTTATCAAACAGCTATGAAAAATCAAAACAGAGAATAACAACAGATTCTATCTCGTTGTATATATTAAATATTGATGAAATGAAGAGCTACATAGGCAAGAGGGATTATTCCAAAAACCATATTGCAAATCTTTGACAAGATTATTTGCTTCTAAGTGTTTAGACTTGTCTCTGATAACAGTTTCTAGCAACTTAAAGAGTATAAATGTTAGGCTGATTGGAAGGTGGTTCCAGGATGTGATTTACTACCATTTTGAACATCACAGTTAAGTTTGCTTGATTGTGCTGATGTGGGACCATACTAACTCAACAATTTGGAGAAAGGATCATCTGAAGACCTTGTTATTTCGTTCTTTTTATCTTTCAATTTTCGCAAAGATATATGTTACTTGTCTCGGGTGTTTTATTCACCTTAAGATTACTGACTGCAAGCCGTACATCTCTCCCATTAACTATGATGTTTTTTTAAAAAGAACTGGATGCTGTAAGAATGAGACTTGTATCTTCGACTTTAACGCAGCTACAAAATGGGAGTATTGTATAAATCAGCTTTGTCATCAGTATGCTCTATAACTATGTAACTTTTGGGCCAATTGTTAGTGTTTTTTTTTTCATGCAGGTTTCTGAAAATTCTCTCGAGTTTGATTTTCCGACACTGACAATCTGACAATGTGTACATCAAGGTTTTTCTTCTATCTATCTATCTATCTATCTATGGCCAGACGTCTCAATCCCGTAAGAGGTGGCAACAAACAAATCGCCTCCATGTCGCCCTGTTATTATTTTTTTCCTTTCTGACAAAGATCATCATATTCACATCCCCTTGTTTCCTTGTGGTATTATCATGTGTGTGCATTTTTCCCCCTCAGAAACCTTGCTTAACATAAGTGGTCCATCATTTAACCTTAACATTTTTATTAAGCCGTCTGTTGCACAATTAGTCACGTAACTTAAGAGCTCTTCTGAGAAATTCCGTGATTAGTTCCCACGCATCATCGATATCTAATGCTTAACCTAAATCCCCTACCCTTTTTTTTTTTTATTAATATATTCTTGCTCTCTCCTGACTATTATCTTCACTATTTGGGAAACTTTTTGAACTGAAGAGCTTAGATGAAGCTCTCATTTACCCCTCCACCACACGATTTTTTCTTTTTTTGAGTACATTTGTGCGGAGGAAGCAATATTAACAAATAAAACGTGTCATGGTATTGAAAAGATTGAACAGTAACACTCCAATCTGTCATACCTCCTACTATTTTACTATAGTTTTTGAAAATTACCTCATATAGTTGGTAAATCTGACTGGCCAGAGCACCGTCTTCCCTGATCCCATGGTTAATTGTGGCTATACGATGACCAAAAGCAGTGTGTCCAGGCATCTCGAAATGAACAGATATTGAATTAGGCTCTCTCTTTCTCTTGATTTTTTATTTTTCTTGAAGGGAAGCATCTTACGGCTTCTGCCCTTTGGTTCCTTCCTCCTTGAATAAAAAAAAAAATCTTCTCTAAGGAAACTCGCTAGGTATTCATACGCAAGAAAAAACAGAATTTAAGATGTGTCCTCGACGTGTTGGATGGTCTACGTGTTGATTCAGTGAACTTTCTTAGAAGTTTGTGAATAAATGGAACAGTGTGTGTGTGTGTGTGTGTGTGTGTGTGTGTGTGTGTGTGTGTGTGTGTGTGTGTGTGTGTGTGTGTGTGTGTGTGTGAGGACAGCGATGAATCAGATGGATTTAGGAAGGGAGGGACTGAAGTAAGAGGATAGGGAACGAATGAGGGATAAAAGGATTGAAGGAAGGAGGAAGAGATTAAATGGGGAAGGAAAGGGAGGGGATTAAAGGAGGGAGAGCGAGATTGAAGGAAGGGGGGACTGAAGGAGGGTGGAAGGAGTTGGAAGAGGGAGGGAGGAGCTGAAGGAGAGAGGAAGGAGCTGTGGAGGATGGAGGAAGAGACTGAAGGATGGAGGAAGAGTTTGAAGGATGGAGAAAGGGACTGAAGGATGGAGGGAAGGACAGAAGAAAAGGAGAGAATGAGTACAGGAGAGTGGGATTGCAGGAGGGAAGGGCTGAAACAGGGAAGGAGGGACTGAAGGAGGGAAGGAAAGAGGGAGGGAGGTATTGAAGAACGGAGGGATTGAGGGAAGGTGGGAGGGAGAATGAGGGAGCACTCACACCTGACAGTGATCAATACAGGTGGTACGCCTGCACCTCTCTCTCTCTCCCTCTCTCTCTCTCTCTCTCTCTCTCTCTCTCTTTTCTTTCCTTAATTTTTTCCTTTCTTTCTTTACTTTCCTTCATTCATTCATTTTTCTCCCCTTCTTTCTTTATTTGTGCTTTCCTTTACTTATCTTTCTTTACTTCTTTCCCGTAAATCACCTACCTCTTCCATGAGAGAGAGAGGGAGAGAGAGAGAGAGAGAGAGAGAGAGAGAGTGTCTGCGTATTTGTGTATGCAGATATTCATACTTGATTATGCGCAAAGCGTGTGTGTGTGTACGTGTTATATGTGTACCTGTTTATACATGGAAATACATTCACGTGTTTTAGGATAAACATTTAATATAGATGTGTAAATGTTTGTGGATGTTTAAGTGGATGGACAGATGGGTGGCGGGATGAATGAATGGATATGTGTGTGTGTAATTCACCGGGTCGGTCATTATCACTTGATGATCGTGATCGTCAGCTTTTTACCCTCCCGGAAGGGAGCTGAGAGCTCATATAGTCCGATCTAAGGGCAAGGCTGTGACCTTCACACACACACACCCATCCCCTTGCTCAAGGGGAACAGTAACCACCCACTTCATCAGTGAACCTTTTCGCAACCTGAGCGAGGCGCGAACTCCCGTCCACCAGTTGGCAAGCGAGAACGTTACCACTGCACCAGCGAGCGGTGTGTGTGTGTGTGTGTGTGTGTGTGTGTGTGTGTGTGTTGTGTATGTGTGTGTGTGTGTGTGCATTGTTATTATTTCATTATTATTATTAATTACCTATTATAATTAAGAACTTCACATTCCGTGGAGTTCTTACTGATCTATCTATATACCTAGGCTGCTTCCCCCAAGGAAAGGGACGTAGCCGAGACAGGACGACACACTTCCAATTTACTCATCCATTCAAACACATTCATTCGCATCTTAGCCCCAAAGGGGAGAAGGGACAGATCCTCACCGCACCACACCGCACGAGGGTCAACTGCTCAGTGCAACCAGTGACATCCGCAGCAGGGCCCGACGGCAGAATTGGTTTACCTCTGCCGCATCATAATGGACCCATCTCCTTACCCGCACCTGACCTGATCAGCTGATCAAACAAAATGCGGGAGAATATCCCCTCAGGGCTGCGTCGTCATCATCATCTTATTGATAGTGTAGATTTTTTTGAGGGGGAAGGGGGCTGGGGGGAGGAGATCAAGAAGGCTGGCATTTCGAGACGGTTCGAGATAGAGACTAGGAATTTTCAGGAGTGATGTATCTTAGGTTGCAGGCTTCTTTTGCCACACACACACACACACACACACACACACACACACACACACACACACACACACACACACACACACACACACACACACGCACACACACACACACACACAAATCCTAGCACTAGAGCCCTCTGTTACTGTTTTTTTTTTTTTTTTTGTTCTCCTGTGCAGCAAAAACTACCGAATCGATTGCTTTACAAATATTGCAGTATGTAGTCGTCAACATATACTAGTGCACCTGGTACTGATACTGAGATCCTACAAATGTTCTTTGATATATTGAGTTAAATCAAAATGGCCGCCTCATGCCTCAAAGTGCTTAATCAGAAAGTATTTGGTCGATTTTGACCAAACTCGGTGGAAATGTAGTGGGTCAGGAGTGAACATGATCTGCTTAGTATGAGTGGCCTTGCCTTGACCTCAAGGTCACAGGTCAATATCCGTAAAAACTTTTAACTCATACCGAAAGTCTCTTAATATTAGGTCTACAATGATAAAAGTATTTTCATCTGGAAGGAGGAGGTTTTTGAATATTGCTTCTGCAATTTCAGAATTCTAGTTATTATTATTATTATTATTATTATTATTATTATTATTGTTGTTGTTGTTGTTGTTGTTATTATTATTATTTTCTGTAATATTATTATCGTTGCTCTTATTATTATTATTATTATTATTATTAATATTATTATTATCATTATTATTTAATACCCGTATGCAAGAGTGCATTTTTTAAGCTGAAAAAAAAATCGAGCGCCTGTGTGATGTGCAGGGCCGCCGACAGCCATCAGCAGGCCCGGGGCAAGATTATCGACAACGCCCCCCCCCCCTCTCTAAAAACTATGCTGAATATATTATACTGGAAGTCTGGCTCACGGCTACGCTGCTGCCCAGCCAGCGTGTTACATCCCATTGATTTACCGCCAAAAGTATCCTGGTGCGTCATGGCTCCTTCTCCTCTCTCAAAATAACAATGATAATAACGACAAGGAATTTATAGTATATTATAAAAATGATAAATAATTTTAAGCATGTATTTGTGTATGTATAAGTATTGGTGACTGATAAATGTATGAGAGGTTAAAACAAAAGACGGCGGGTCAGAGGTTCTTTATATCCCTCGGCCCCTTCAATATGACAATAATACAGTACTACCAAATTCTGTACCGTACATGTTAGACATTGCCTTGTTTTAATGGGTGTAGATTTAACTATTCCTTCTTCCCATTATATGTTTTGTTTAGAAATCCAGAGTGTTATTATAGAGTGAACTACGCTGTTTCATTTTCCTCTCTTAACACTGTCTTGGAGGACACGGCTCCCCCCTCTGGTCCGGACCCCAAAGACTATCCCCAGCTGCCCCCCCTCCCCTCCTCTCCTTGGTCCTGGGGAGGCGTGACATAGTAAATAAAATCAGATGTTAAACAGATGACTGCGTATAGAGGACCCTGAATCACTGACGAGTGATGTATGGAAAGGAGAAATCATTGGCAGTTTACACATATCACGTGTGAGTATGAATGCACAGTTGCGCACAAAAGTTGGTCTAGTACTGAACCGAGTCTACTTTACACTTTCCTCCCTGACGCACTGTATTAAGGAGAATCATCTAGGGAAATTAATGCCTACTAAGCCTCATTCAGCTTGGGAATAATAGCCAGCAGAAGAAAGTAAAAAACCAGAACAGGTGAAATATTAATATTATACCATCTTTTATCCCCGTCTCTGTGACAAACGACAGATGTGCAACACAGTGAGGGGTAGAGAAGGTGGTCATTTTCAGAACTACAGGCTGGATTTCGTATAGTCATCCGTCTTTTCGAGTTACTTAAATTACTCTTAATTGGGGCAGCTCAAGTGTTCTATTTCTGCTAACTACAGGGGAAGACCACACTGGCAGGATTTGATACAGCCTACCGTCTTGTTATTTCCTCTCTTGGTAGGGACAACTCAGGTATTCTATTCACTCTTATTCCAGATGATTTTTTTTTCAGCTGAGAGTGAGTTACTGGAACCTAGAAGTCTGGATGCTGTCAGTCACCATAAACCCTCTCATAGTGGAATATATCTAGCGTTCCCTTCCACCTGATGGCACACGATTATATTCAGCCCAGCCCTAGGAGCCTCAGTATTAATACTGGCATTATTAGCCCACTCACTGTCAGGATTATTCTAGTTTTCTTTTTAAGTGAACACCAAATGGTTTTACTCAAGTGAGAATGAGTTACACGAACAGGAGTGGCAAAACGTAAACAAACAGGGTCTACCTTCCTCCACGTTATCCTCTCCTGCGTCATCAGGGTGTCCTCCCCTCCCCCCGTCTTCCTCCATCTCTCACCATCGTCATTAATATATCTCTCCACCCCGTCCCTCCACCTCATTCTCGGCCTCCTTCTCCCACCCTCTCCCTCCAACTTACTCAGACACACTCTCCTTGTCAACTCAGCTTATTTCCCTTAACTTTTTGCCGCACATCCACATCAACAACGCAACTCTCCCGAACTTCCTCATTTGTCTGCCTGTCACTCGACGCAGCTCCAAACCTTGCTCTCAAATAACCCCCTCCCTCTCTCGCCCTCTCCTCCTCTCTCCCTCTCGCCCTCGAAACCTCTCACCCTCTCCTTCTTTCTCCCTCTCATTCCCTTTCCCTTCACCTCATTCACATACGCTCTCCCTGTCAACCTTTCAATCTCCATTCTTCATTCGCACCATGTAGCTAAGCCATTTCAAAGCATCTCCAACTTTGCAGCGCATCCAAATCAGCACTACAACACTCCCAAACTTCATTTCGTCGTCTGTCTTTCCACGCAGCTCCATAACTCATTTCCACTCCTCTCTGTCTAAACTTCTGCCCTTTTAAGAACACAGCCATGAATAATTTGAAGTAACACGAAAGAGAGGAAGCTGTCAAAAGGAGGTGGAAAGTAGTGTTAGAAAAAGAAGACAGGTGCTATGAAATCTTGATATGAAATGAAAACAGGAGTAAAGGCTGGGTGAGGGTGAGAGTCCACGATAACCTCTTCATTACGCTGACCTTTTTTTATTCATTTTGTCATTTTATTAATATTATCTCCAGACGATTTTATTCAGCTTACGTTTTCCGAATTTAAGAGACATATGAGTAAAGCCTTTTTTTTTTATTTATTTTTTTTTTTAATCCCGTATCATCAATGGGGATCTCTCTGAAGCTGAATGAAATGGTCTGGTGGCAATGAATGAAATATGGGTGTCCTCTCTCTGCAGGGGTGCGCGTGTGCGTGTGCGATGCTGCAATGGCATGGCATAATTATCCCTTTCAGTTTGATCTTGTTTTACTTATTTTACTCTTGCTCTCTCGCTAAGACTTTTTCCACCTTAGAGGAGAATTTTAGATTTAGCATTCACTGACCTCTTCACTGCTAGAAAATTGTTGTAAGCTGAACAAAATGGTTAGGTGGGAGCACGAACAAAAGATGAGAGAGAGAGAGAGAGAGAGCAATAAAATGGTCTGAGTGAGGCAAAGAGGCATCGGTAAGTCTAATATTCGCCTCTCCTATTTCTCACTTTTTTTTTCTAGTGGCTACAGTTTTTTCACCTTAACTTGATCTAGATTTTCGCTCCTTTTTAGCTTATTTCACGTTGCTCAGGGGCAGAGAAAGACAATATTATGGCTCTACATCCTTTACGTAGCACCTCGTGAGAGCAACATATATTTCTGTTAATCTGTCATTGCAGCTTCCTATTCAAGATGGAGAGATGTCAATTTTAGGCGAAGTCAGGAAAGGGTATAATATTCCTGTGTTCAGAGAGACTCGGTATATTTCTCTGCCTATACATGGTCATAAGTATAATGCACCAGGAAGGAAGAATATTTCTCTGTCTATTTTTGGTCGTAACTATAATGCGACAGAAAGAAAAGAAATGAACACGTCCAGAGAATTGTCTGTATTGGGTAAAGCATTCATTAACCCCTGTAATCAAGAGAACTGCCCTAACTTGGATACAATTATGTGTAGCTGACATCAGTAAAATACAAGAGAGGTCGGAAGGAGTTGGTGATGCGTGAAAGAAGTGCAGTGTACTTTCGAAGGCACTGTGCATTTAGTTCTTTTACAGTTTTGTGTGTGTGTGTGTGTGTGTGTGTGTGTGTGTGTGTGTGTGTGTGTGTGTGTGTGTGTGTGCGTGGTTTCCTGTTGCTGGATTCTACCAATATCATTTAACGTAGTGGGGATGACGATGGTGACGACAATAGATGATGATGATGATGATGATGATAATGATGATGATAAACTGGGGTACTCCATAATTCAAGAATCCTTACGATACTACTTCCTGATAATAAAAACCTATTAATTTCGCAATTCCCCTGAGGCTGGCACTGTTATGAGAACGATCCGAAATGCATAGAGTGTATGCTTAAGTTACAAGAAGACATTAAAAGTATACAAATGTTTTAACTACATATCAGTCTATTTCCTTATGTCTGTTTATCTAGCTATCTATATCTGTTTACCTATCTATCTATCCACCTGTATGTTTATCTATCTTACCTGTCGATCTTAATTCCGTACTGACTAACCATGAACAAATCGCCTCCACGTCGCCTTGTCCGCCAGCATGGTACCCTACCTCCGTTTCAAATTTATCTCATTCACATACCTTTCCTCCCCGTCCCTTCACCTCATCCACGATCTTCCTCTTTCCCCCTCTCTCCCCTCACCTCACCCTCATTCAAATATCTTTCTACCTTGCCCCTTCACCTCACGCTCGATCTACCTCTCCCCTTCTCTCCATTCACCTCACCTTACAATACAATCTTCTAGTTAATATCTTACTCTCCCTTCAGTCCCTATGGCCAGGCACAGGGTACTCCTCCTCACATTTTCTATCACTTCCACAGCTCACATCAACACCACAAAATTTCACAGAGAAAGTAAGAAAATACCAGGATATGCGTTCTTGATAGCGAGTCTCAATTTTGCTGAGTTATTCATTGCTTGCCTAGAGGACATTTTCAAAAATTCAGATTGGGGTGCCAAAGAAATTACCATAAACGGCGAGCGAATGGGCAATTTTCGATATGCTGATGGCACAGATCTTTTCAGCCAATCGGAGGGGAGGTGACGAAAGTTATTGCTGAACTGAACGGGAAGAATTCGAAAAAATTGGCCTGATGATGAATTTGGAAAAAAAAAAAAAATAAAAGTTATGTTTCAGTTTTTAGTCCAGTATGTCTTTCCCGAGTTGAATGAAATCGTCTGACGGCAGCATGTAACAGGGAGTTTGAAAGAGTGACGACGTAATTTATACTCTATTCCTACTACTTCCTGACGATCTTATTCAGAATTGGAGAGAGATCTGGAACTGGAGGAATTATATAAGCTTTATTAACCTATTCACCACCAAAATTCTGGAGAACGTTTTTGCTGTATCAGATAGAGCCAGAATTCCTGGGGCTTGAATGATGGGTGAATGGAAGCGTGGCCCTTTGGACTGGGCAAACTTGGACTGTCTGGACGTTGCTATTCCTCACCCTGCCCTAGGGTGGGAAAGGAGGTCCGGATGATGATGAATAAATGCGCCTAAGGGTGTCAACAATGAAATAATAAATATGTTACTGAGAAGAAGGGTGCAAGGTAACAACGAAGAAAGCGAAAGTTAAGAATTCGGTGTAAGTGGTCTCTCTTGAGCTGAGATGTCTGGCGGTGGCAGTCACAGATAAGAATACAATACCCTACAGAAAAAGCAATGGAAATATTTAAGAACTCCTTCGCTACGAGAGCTCTCATTTACACTGATTTAAATTACTTTGTGTGTACCATTAAATACAAAAGCCTTACTAAAACTTAATACATTTTCTTGCACGGGAATAAATTATCAAGAGGACATTAGTGAAATAAACTCGAAATCTCACGTATTAAACCCCAGTGGTTGCATCGACTATTTTGAAATATTTTGCAGGGCTGGAGAGTTTTTTTTTTTTAGATACTGACTGAATGATATAATAGATGGAAAGCTTCTGGGAATCAAAGTAACATTTTGAAGGAAAATTATATGGCTCTAAGAAAAAATAAAAATGGTGCACTACAGGCTATAGAAGCGACTAACTGTTAAGGGAAAAAAATGTATAGAGATGAAAACTGGTGAGTATCAGTACAGTGAATATGACTCCATTACATCACACACACACACACACACACACACACACACACACACACACACACACACACACACTCTCTCTCTCTCTCTCTCTCTCTCTCTCCCTCTCTTCACAGCTACAGGCCACATCCATTCCTCAGAGCTGCATGCCACACTGCCTCATCTCCAATGCCTTTACTCCAGCTTATGAAGAAAATGAATGCAAGTGACTAACGGGCTACCAAATGGAATCACTTTTCTTGATTTCTTGAATTTATCTTTCCTATTTTCGTCTCTCATCTCCTGTTATTTTCTCTTCCTCTTCCGCCTTTCTTCTTCATCTCTTCCTCCTTCCTCTTTCTTTTCCCATCTTCCTTCTTTCGTTCTCTCACTTTTTCCACCTTCCTTCCTCCTCTCCTTCCCACCTTCCTTCCTCCTCTCCTTCCCACCTTCCTTCATTCCTCTCTTTCTTTTCAGGTATTTTACAGGTTAGTTAATATATAATAATTCTTTTCCACTCCGCCAGGCGATTTTGTGTGTGTGTGTGTGTGTGTGTGTGTGTGTGTGTGTGTGTGTGTGTGTGTGTGTGTGTGTGTGTGTGTGTGTGTGTGTGTGTGTGTGTGTGTGTGTGTGTGTGTGTGTGTGTGTGTGTGTGTGTGTGTGTGTGTGTGTGTGTGTGTGTGTGTGTGTGTTGCGGGTACGGTTCGGTCAGCGTTATCACTGTCAGTCCTGCGTCCTTTATTAGCTTCTTACCCCACTGCCACACCCAAGCCCACACCAGCAGACAGAGCTACCCCTGATACACAAGATGCCACGAGGACAATTTCTAGTGGAGAGTTATTTGTGGACTACCCTGAAATTCCTTCTTTCTTTTCCCACCTGTTTTGCCTCCCTGTTCCAGCCTTTTCTCTGTCTTCTTCTCACCCTTCAATCCTTCTTTTCTTTTCTCTTTTTCACCCTCATCTTCTTTTCTCTACTTCTCTCTCACCTTTTGCTCTTCTTACCGTGCCGCTTCCTTTTTCCCCTCACATCTCTCTCTCTCTCTCTCTCTCTCTCTCTCCCTCATACTTACCAGATACTTACGTGTCATTTATTGGCGTTGCCCAGGTAACATTTAGCATCACACACATAATTAGGTTAAAAATACGGCTTGCTAAATTATACATTTATAAGCAATTACATCTTGTAAGCAGTATTTGAATATAACTAATGTACCCCGTTTACATCTTCATATCTTAACAGTATGTGGGGGAGGTGGTGATCGAGTGGTTAAAATGGTCGTCTCTATCCTGAAGTGATGCTAGTTCGATTCCCGGCAAGAGCAAGGCCCTGTAAGATTACGTGAATTTCGTTATAGCAGACTTGACTGTTTTTCCACAAGACCATAAGACGTGCCATAAGAATACTCCCGCTACTACCGATGCACCAGTCTTCAGTGAGACAGTCCAAGCAGGTAATCAGTATTGGCAATGGATGTTAGTGCTGCGGTGGTGACATGTGAAAGTGTATACGCGCGTGGGAGGGGTGATGGGCTTCAGGGGTTGTCTGTCTGTGTATTTGGTCCTTATGAAAATTTGGGGCAACTATAAAGGGAGCTCCATAGGGGTTTAACAGAAGCAACTTTTAGTGAAGCTTGAACGTTGTTGGAAGGGCACAAGTCAAGAGTGAGAGCAGTGGAAATGAGTTATTTAAGAGGAGCCTGTGGAGTCACGTGGAGAGACAGGCTGACGAATGAGGATATAAAGGAGCGTTGTGGTGTGGATGTGGATGTGATAGGAAGCGTTATGAGGAACACACTGAGGTGGTTTGGCCATGTGGAGAGGATGGAGGGTGAAAGACTGACGAAGAGAGTGTATGTGAGTGAGGTGGAGGGGGGAAGAGGGAGGGGGAGGCCAAGGATGAGATGAAGGGATGGGGTGGAGAGGTATATGAGAGAGGGGGGTGTGAGTTGGGAGCAGGGCAGTGAAATGGGGGGGGACAGGGCGACTTGGAGGCGATTTGTTTGTGGCCACCCCAAACGGGATTGAGGAGTCTGGCAATAGATAGATAGATAGATAGAACTTTTAGCCAAGAAATTATCTGCATGGTTTAAAGTTACTGAAGTGGCACCCCTTATGCCTAAAATTAGATGTAATTAAGTCATTACGCAAGTGGTGGAGCTCGGGGGCCAATGACTGTACAGTTTTAAAGTTCAACAACCATGTCAATGTTACTACGAACTGGGCGGGTGGCTAGGATGAGCAGACAGGGTTGGGGGGAGGGGGGTCAAGGTGGGGCAGTGTAAGTGGGTGAGTATTTGAGTAGGACGGGTGGGTGGGTGAGTGGGTAGGCAGGGTGGGTGGGTGGGTGTGTGGGTGGATGGGAAGGTGGGTGGGAAGGTGAGTGGATGGGTGGGTGGGTTGGTAGGTGTGTGGATGAATGAGTGTGCAAGGTGGGTGGGTGGATGGGCAAGGTGGGTGGGAAGGATCTGCTGGTGGACAGGGTGGGTGAGTGGGCATTGGGAAAATAGGACAGTAAGGAATAGGTGGGTCCGTGCATAGGTTGGCTTGGTGGGTCTGGATTGGAAAAATGGTCCATGGCCTGAATGGGTCCAGGGTAGAAATAGGTCCACGGGGAATATATCTTTGGGAAAAGGGCCCAAGGAGGATCATAGGTCTAGCGGGACCTTATGGGGCTTCTACCGCAGGGGTTTAGCCCCATCAAAGTCCCAGCAATGATGGTATGCCTGGTGATATTCTTTTACTCGCGCAACGTCAGGTTCTTTGCCATATTACAGTATATATATATATATATATATATATATATATATATATATATATATATATATATATATATATATATATATATATATATATATATATATAACAGAATATAAATAGTTTGCATAATTAATATAATTATATTACACAGAGTGTGCAGTGAGGTTGGATGGTGAGGATATGGAGAATGTGAGTGCATTCAAGTACTTGGGTAGTGTGATGAGTAAGGATGGAACTCTGGGGGATGAAGTACGTGAAAGGGTACAGCAGGGAAGAAAGGTTGTTGGTACACTGAAAGCAGTGATGAGAAATAGGGAGGTGAGTATGGAAGTTAAGAAGTCACTGCATGATGGTATTGTGATCCCTACCCTGACGTATGGAAGCGAGGCGTGGACCTTGCAAGAGGGGAACAAGTCAAGAGTGAGAGCAGTGGAAATGAGTTACTTGAGAGGAGCATGTGGAGTGACGTGGAGGGACAGGTTGACGAATGAAGAAGTGAAGGAACGTTGTGGGGTAGATGTGGATGTGGTTGAAAAGATTAGGAGAAATACGCTGAGGTGGTTTGGACATGTGGAGAGAATGGAGAATGAAAGACTGACTAAGAGGGTGTATGTAGGTGAGGTGGAGGGAGGGAGAGGGAGGGGTAGACCGAGGATGAGGTGGAGGGATGGAGTTGAGAGGTATATGAGGGAGGGGGGGGTGAGTTGGGGGGAGGGGAGTCAAATGGTGGGTGACAGAGTGACTTGGAGGCGTTTTGTCTGTGGCCACCCTTTGCGGGATTAGGGCGTCGGGCTATAGATAGATAGATAGATAGATAGATATTACGACCAAGTTTGGTCAACATTGGATAAAAGCTCTTCCAGTCGACCATGATACTGACCTATGACCTGTGATCTTTTTCTGTTAAAATTTAAAGGATCGTATTTGCTGGGAAGTAAACCCCTTTTGAAAGAAAAGTAACTTGTTATGCCATTTTAGATGGGGGATGTTCTACGAAAGAAAGATGAAAAAAGAAGGAAGCATAAGGCGAAGTAGGTGGCTTAGCCTATTATACTTTACCATTTACCTTTATGCTTTAGTTACTTGGGGGGTGGATTTGGTTACAGAAAAGTTCGAGGACCAAGGTTAGGTGCTGTAAGTTCTAAAACCTCAGTACCTCTGTGTTTGGGAGTTACGAAGGACTTTATTAAGGCTAAGGAGCGTGTTATGCCATCCCTTCATAGATTGCCTACAGACCCTCTGTTGAAATCTAAGAAGTTGTTAGGATAAATAACTAGATTTCAGTCTCTAACTAAATACGTCCATCGTTCAAAATTAAATCTAGCTAACTGCCTGCTACATATCGATATTGTGGGGAATAAAGTAACAGCGAACATCGTAGAAAAATTAACGACTCTTCCGTTATGGGCTAAGTTTGTGCAGATTTTAGTTTTCCATTCATCCTCTTCTATGACAGTTCCAAGACTTTTTTTTCTCCTACACAGCAAGATGGTCCATCTCATTTTTCCTGCCAATTTCTGCTGAAGGGACTGATGGGAGGTGAGTCTTCTTGTTTTGCTAACGTTGTCTCGCATCTCATGGAATCGGAAACCATAGTTATAGTCTTTACCGAAACAAACAGCCGTGAAAGAGCCTTTAGGTTTCTTGTGTTTTGCTTTCCTATGTATTTCTGTGTACTTTTCCTTTCTTCTCTACTACCTCATAGTTTCCTGTTTGTCCTCTTCTTGTTCCCCTTCCTACTCCTCCTCTTCTTTTTTTCTTCTTCTTCTTGTTCCTCTCCCTCCTTCTTCTCTTCTTCCTCCTCCTCCTCCTCCCCCTCCTCCTCCTCCTCCCTTTTCCGGCACATTTCCCTCCCAATATCCGACGTTCAATAATTCAACCGGAAATGGCATACCTGTTCTCATATCTGAACTCTACCCTTTATCCCACATTTTACATTTATCGGAATTTATGTGCCTGCCCCCCTCTCTTCCTGTTGCTGCCATCTTTCCTGTCACTTCTTATTGCTTTTCTTTCCTTTACAGGTGGCTTTACATTGAATGACAAACCAAATGGTTTCCTGCAAGCCAAAAAACCATTTACAATGCTGGGTGGTAACCATATAATCAATCCATACGTGCTCCCTACGTGTCAACAAGTGGGTTGGTGGATGGTTAGTGCTTCTCCATTTAAAAGAAATAACTCAAAGTCAAATGGCCACCCCTTACGGGATAATGGCGTCTGGCAATAGATAGATAGATAGAATTTATGTCTTTTAGCTCGTCTTCTGTTTAACTGAACTTTTTTTTAATCAGCACCATCTATTCCTTTTCATATTCACCTTTTTGTTTATCACGTCATTCTCTTTATCCAGACTTTTTCCTTTTTCCAGTTATTCATTTATCCGGAATTCTGTTTATCTGAAAGTTTTCGTCTACCTAACTGGATTTTTTTCTTTATAACTATTTTTCCCTATTCTAGAACGGTCTTTTGTCTATCTGGCATTCTTTCAATTATTGGTCTTCTTTTTATCCAAGCACTGTTTTGATTCGACTGTTTTCCTTATACTGATGTATTCTTTATCTGGGAATCAGTTTGCTCGTACATTTTCTGTATTTTCCCGTTTCACTTATCCGGAAATCTGTTTATCATGACCATTTCTTTATCCTCATATTTTACTCTCCCGGAATTCTGTTTATCCAGAATTTTTACGATCCAAACTTTCTCTCTGCACACCATCTTTATCCAACTTTTTTTTTTTTTTTTGACAGTTTTTCTTTTAAACCAGGATTTTTTGCCTGAGTTTTTATTCAGACTTTCCCTGCCATTTTTTTTTTTCTTTACTGAGTGCTTTACTTGGTGCTCTCATTGTATGGCATTTCTCTTGCAATTTGGACATATTCTTCACCAAACACTTGACCTATGTATTTCGTTCATTATTTCTATGACAAACATTTACAGAGATATTTCTTCACTCACACATATATCTTCTGGTCTATTTTATCAGCCATAATTGTTTATGTTCTCTCTCTCTCTCTCTCTCTCTCTCTCTCTCTCTCTCTCTCTCTCTCTCTCCTGTGTACTCGTTCTTTATTTAAGACTTGGTGAAGGAGTTTCCTAGAGTATGTAGGAAACGAAGTCTAAAGGTAAATGTAGCTGAGAGTAACGTTAGGGTCTTTGACAGAGAGGATGTCCCATAATGCACGTTGAAGTTGAGTGGTCAGGAAATGAAGACTGAGTTCCTTTAAGTACTTAGGTACTATGATGTGTAAGAATAGAAGTTTAGAGAAGTAGTTGAAAGAGTACAGCAGTGAGGAAATGTTGCTGGTTCACTGAAAGCAGTGATAAGGAATCGGGAAGTAAGCATGGAAGTTAAAAAGTTGCTGCATGACTACTGTTTACCTCACTAAAAAGTATGAAAGTGAAGCACGTACATTGCTGGAAGGACACAAAAGTGAAAGCAATGGAAATGTTATGTGAGAGAAGCATGTGGAGTTACATGAAGAGACAGACTGACAAATGATGAAGTGAAGAAGCGTTGTGGTGTGGATGTGGATGTGACTGAAAGTGTAAAATGAAATATTCTGAGATGGTTTGGCCATGTGGAGTGGATGGAGAAAAAGAAACTGGCTAGAAGAGTGCATATGAATGAAGTGGAGGGAGAGAGGAGGGGGAGAATGAAGACGAGATGGAGGGATGGGATACAGATATTACTGACAAAGGAAGGTGTGAACTGGAGGGAAAACAGCCTAATAGCAAAGGACAGGGTGACATGGAGGCGATTTGTTTACGGCCATACCTTACGGTATTAAGGAATCTGGCAATAGACAGACAGACAGATAGATCAATGGTTAGATAGACAAACATGGAGTGATAAATAAGATAGATTTCCCTCGATAAAGGTGTTAATGGAGACTACATTTTACATCAGTTGCTAAAGCTCCCAATAACCTGCGTGAAATTGCCTGACGTCAGCAACCATACATAGGGTGGTCAGGTCATTGCACTCTCTCATTTTGTGTGTTCTGGTGACGGTTCAGTTTGCTTTGTGAGGAGTAAAGACACGTAGACTGTCTCATGACTGTCTCATGACTATCCATCAACCATGCACTCAATATACGTTAAAATTAGAGACTATGGCGCCTGAAAAGGTTAAGGGAAGTGGAAAAGGGGTTAAGGGAAGTGGAAAAGGTTAAGGGAAGTGGAAAAGAGGTTAAGGGAAGTGGAAAAGGGTTAAGGGAAATTGAAAAGTTAAGGGAAGTTGATATAGGGTGAAGGGAATTAGAAAAGGGGTTAAGGGAAGTGGAAAAGGGTTAAGGAAAGTGGAAAAGGGTTAAGGGATGTAGAAAAGGGGTTAAGAGAAGTAGTAAAGGGTTAAGGGAAGTTGAAAATAGTTAAGGGAAGTTGATAAGGGGTTAAGGGAAGGAGAAAAGGGGTTATGGGAAGTACAAAAGGGTTAAGGGAAGTGGAAAGGGGTTATGGGAAATACAGAAGGGTTAAGGGAAGAGAAAAGAGGTTATGGAAGTAGAAAAAGGGTTATGGGAGTAGACAAGGGTTAAGGGACGTAGACAAGTGTTAAGGGAAATAGACAAGGGTTAAGGGAAGTAGACAAGGGGTTAAGGAGAGTAGATATGATGCAAGGTAAACACAGCCGTTCCTTCAAAACAAGAGACCTGTGATGAGTAATTTATGGACCACCCTGTACTATGAGAGAGAGAGAGAGAGAGAGAGAGAGAGAGAGAGAGAGAGAGAGAGAGAGAGAGAGGGAGAGAGAGAGATACGCCAGTAAATACGACAGACCAAACAAAAGGTGAGAAATGCAGCAATATTTTACCCGCGTACGTAACAGTGTAAGTGTACGTTGGTGTGTGTAAGAGAACCGTGTAAGTGTTCGTACGTGCATGTAGGCAGATATATTATATACGTAAGTATGTATTTATATATGTATGTATGTATGTGGTTTTGCCCTTCAACCTCCTCACTGATGCAAATGGGTTATGACAATGATGATGATGATGATGATGATGATGTACGTTAATTATCCGAAAATGTTTGGCCGATCTCTCCCTTCCTCTCTCTCTCTCTCTCTCTCTTTCTCGTCATTTTCCCTAACCCTTTCAATCTGATGCTGTAATCTTCCGTGCTATTCTTACTATTTCCTGCCGTTTTTATACAGTTCAGGAGAGACTCTGATATTGAAGGCGCTAGGGAAGGCTTTATCTAACCCCTCCAGTACGGGAAAGCTGAGTAAAATCGTCCGAAGATGACAAAAAATCAAGACAAAATACCTCATAGTTTGCGACGAGGCTTTACGTTCTTTCTCCAACCCCTCCATCAACACAAAGCCCCATCAAAACGTTTTCTGCATTAGCCAATACATTTTTCCTCAATTACCATTCATTAAACGTTGCTCCACCAGGAAGCTCAGCAAATCAATCATTATTTATTATATTTTTTTTTGGCTTAATCACATTTTTTCCAATACACACAAAAGTTTGGGATATTTGGGTAACTGTGAATGGATTCTGTCTTCTCAGTCGAACAGAAAAATGTGTGTGTGATTATGAAACATTGGTATGTCTGTCTGTCTGTTTGTCTGTCCATGTGTGTGTGTGTGTGTGTGTGTGTGTGTGTGTGTGTGTGTGTGTGTGTGTGTGCGCTTCTGAATGTGTATGTATGTGTGTGTGTGTCCGCATATGTGTATTCTTGTATCTTCATTGTGTGTGTGTGTGTGTGTGTGTGTGTGTGTGTGTGTGTGTGTTTCTGAATGTGTATATATGTGTATGTGTGTCTGCATATGTGTCATCTTGTATCTTCATTGTGTGTGTGTGTGTGTGTGTGTGTGTGTGTGTGTGTGTGTGTGTGTGTTTCTGAATGTGTATATATGTGTATGTGTGTCTGCATATGTGTCATCTTGTATCTTCATTGTGTGTGTGTGTGTGTGTGTGTGTGTTTCTGAATCTGTATATATGTGTGTGTGTGTCTGCATATGTGTCTTCTTGTATCTTCGTTGTGTGTGTGTGTGTGTGTGTGTGTGTGTGTGTGTGTGTGTGTGTGTGTGTGTGTGTGTGTGTGTGCGTGGACGCATCTGTTTGTCAATGTCTGTGTCTGTCTGTCTGTCTTTTGCTCACTATATTCTCTCGCTTCCTCCTTCCCTTTCACTTTCCCCTCCCTGCCTCACAATACTTCCAAATTTTTTTCTTTCATCTCTCAAAATTCCTCCTCTTTCATACTTCAGAGCCTAACGCCCCCTCTCTGTCTGTCTGTGTCTGTCTTCCATTTAGAAGCCCCTGCACTCGGCTTTTTACTGTGTGTGTTCCAGTCTATTCTCATCCCTCTTTCATCTTCGTACTTCTCTTTCTCTTAGTAATCTTTCAATTCGTGGCGCAAATGTAAGACTTGCAGTTAGTAACCTCCGCAAGAATTATAGGAAGCAAAATGATTTCATATTCTTTAAATAATCTTTTGATCATTAAGGACTACTAACGTGCTAAGAAAGTGGAAATTAGCAAGTGTAATACCGATGATCAAAGTTGGTACCAGATCACACCATGGAATTAATTATCCAGTCATCCTAACACCCGTGGTTTGCAGGTTGTTGGAAACTATAATCAGAGATATGTTTTGCTCACGTAAGTAATCTCAGAATATTCCCTACATGGATTTCTATTTTTTTTTTCTTTTCGGTGATACACCGAATGTGTTCGAAGGGCTAAGGCGATGCCCCTGGGTAGAGGACTTTTGGATTGAAGCGTGTAGCATTTTATGACCGGATGCCCTTCCTGATGTCTACCAGTGACCCTTGGGTGGATTCGATCCTCCGACCCATCGGTCAGAGTGGAGCGCTCTAACCTACTGAGCCACGGCTGCTACTCTATCTTGCTGAAAAAGCTCTAAATTACCAGAAAAGTCTGTGTCTGTGGACAGTACATTGGAAATATTTTACAAGAGATGTGCTGTTGGGTTAAGCGCTGGACTGTTTTTTACGGACATAAATGATACTGAAGTGGCTTCAGTTGCAAAATATTCAAATTTGCCGATTACACAAAATTCTCAAAACAGATACAATTTTGTAAAGCAGGTGATTGAGAAATATCCTGATAAACTGCTTAACTGGACCTGAAAATATTAGACGAGTGTCTATACTGATAATAGAAACTTGCTAAACAGTGGAATTATAATGAGAATGTCAGCAATAAATGTAGTAATAATCAGCCGAATCTATTTCCCTTCTACACGTATGAAGGGATTTCATCACAGCACGCAACATTTTCAAAAGACAACTTAGTCAATAATACTTTACAGCAGACTGATCAAACTATTCTTCACTAATGGTTATCAAATTGTCAGCAAACGTTTCCAGTCACATGATGCAAAGGACTTCTTTTTCAGTAGAAGCGTAAACACACCAAACAAACCACCTTGCAATGTCATAAACTGCGATACAACTTGGATAAAACATTTGGTCTCTTATCCTCAGCAATGCATAATTAATCATGAATAATACAGTGCAATTGTAAGGTATAATAATCTCAACAAGACAGAGTACGGAGGAAAGCCGCAAACTAATCGACTCTTACCTAATGCTGCCTTTAAGTTCCATTCCATTATAGATCAAGACTGAAGAATACGGCATCAGCTCGCCCATTCGTTTAAAAATTTCCATATCTTTCTATGCTCCATGGTGCTCTCTCTCTCTCTCTCTCTCTCTCTCCAGTCCGTCAGCAGTTTCCTCATACATTCATTTAAACTTTCCAACCTGTCGAAGAAAAGTACTTATCTTAGTGCTGACAACAAGAAAGTTTACAGCTTTCTCTTCATTTAAAATCAAAGATGGATGCCGGAAATGACATCATGGGAAGTGAAGATGGCCGCCGGAAATGACGTTATGAGAAGCAAACATGGCGACAGGAAATGATTTAATGCCTAAAATAGATGGCAGAAGGAAATGAAGCTACGGGGAACAAAGATGGCCGCGGGAAATGACGTCATGAGGGTTAAAAATGGATGAGTTAAATGACGTCTGAATATGGCACCAATATGGCAAGATGGCGGCGGAAATGACATGGATATGAAAGATGGCGGACGGATATGACGACGAGGGGAATAGAGAAGGGAAATGATGTCATGGGAAGATTACATGACAGGGGGAGACGACTACATTAGAAAAAGAAAAAGAAGGATCGTTCAGTGTGCAACATCCACGACCACCAATTGTCTGAGGGAGGAGATTATGACTTTGCCCTGCGATCTTGACCTCCGACAGATTACTCTCAAACCCATTTACTCCAGTCTTGCCTAAACCTTAACCCTTCCACCAACTTCGGTTTATGTCAAATCAAAACTGCTCGAGCCGACTTTGCCCTATGACCTTGACCTTTGACCCCCTGATTAATTGTTCTTAAAAAAATTAATCCTTACTTTAAACTGATCCCTTCTACAAAATTTGGACGACATCAGATATAGGCTATACTAACTTCATCTTGCCATGTGACCTTCGGCTGACTGATCACAAAATTAATTCGCTTCATTCTTGCCTTATCCTTAACTTTTCCACTACGTTTAGTTCAAATCAGATCAAAGCTGTTCAGACTGACATTCCTTGTAACCTTGAACTTTGATCTTTCCTTCTTACTTTGATCTTGGACTGAATGTGATCAAAATCGAATCCTTTTATTTCTCAACCGTTTCACAAATGTTGGTCTAAACTGACTAAAAAAAACTCTAGGCTGACCTTGCCCCGTGACCTTGACCTTTGACCTATTGTTTTAAAAATAATGGGTTTACTTCCTGACTGTCCCTCAATCCTTCCACCAAGTCTAACTAAAACAGGAATAAAACTGTTTTCATGTATTTTGTCATCAGTCATACACATGGGTGTAATTTTTACCTTGACCTTTAACATTAACCTTTGACTGGTCCCCAACTGAACCACTTCATTCCTGCCGTACTCTCACGTGTTCCTTTTAGTTTGCTCGAAGCTGGATTAAACCTGCTTACGTTGATTTTGCTGGGTCAACGTATGATCTAGCTCTGTGGCACTGACCTCTGACTTGTTATTCTAAGTAACAATATGTTTCTTCAAAGGCTGTCCCTCAAACCTTCCTTTTAAGTTGAGTTTACACACACACACACACACACACACACACACACACACACACACACACACACACACACACACACACACACACACACACCACGCAAAACATAACAAACTCTCTCGCTTCTCGAGTCGCGGGTGTAAGAAAGTCGATGTCAGACACTGGGAGATGACCCTCACTAAATTGTAGCTTCCGCGGGCGAACCGAAAGAGTGGCACCGTTTCTACACGGCATCTCTCCGTACATCAAGCAGGAAACTTTGTCTATCTGTTTTCTCTATGTCTGCAGTTAACTTTGTCTTATGTTTTCTTTACGTCTGCACTCAACTTTATCTTATCTGTTTTCTTTATGTCTGCAGGCCTTGTTTCTGCCATCAAACTCACCCCAAACGACTGGACTGAATGGAACTCTTCACGTAAAAAGACCCGTGATATCTGAACATCTGCCAAAAACTGAATGAGCCCCACCCCAGTCTCCCCACCTGATGACCTGCCATAAAATTAAGCATATTAGTCTCAGAATTTCACCACATTTAGCAGGCAGGTTTATGATCACTTAAATCTGATTATATCTTAAGAGGAAAAAAAAACTTCGAGGCAAGTTCTTCCCAGTAATGTTAGCACCGCAGTGATGTTAGCCTAACTGTTTCTGCCTAAATACTTTGCTTGTTGTTTAATCTTGCTGATGTTACCAAACTATTTTACTTAAGATAGGCAATATGAACTGGAGGGGTTAGGTACTATTTTTATTAACTCCATCACCAGTAAGGTGCTCTCCTATGCTGAATTAAGTCGTCTGGTAGCAGCAATAAATAAATATGTGACTAAAGACTTGGTACGTCACAGTAGTGAAGCAGTTAGTTATTAGGTCGTAGTAATTTCCTCAGGTTGTGATAATATTTTCACCGACCTTCGTAAAAAATGTAATATCACAGTTTCCTCAAGAAAGTTGAATTGTGACTTCTTCTTATGTAGATAGGGGTAATATGAATTATGCAATAACCATTTTTGAGGCTATTCTCTGGGTAAACACGGGCTACGAAGGTTACTGCAATAACGAAACTATCTAAAGAGACCTTCCTTGTTAATGGCTTTTCTGAGGCAGATACACGGGACTTAGTAGATGTTTTATTCCTAATGTGGCAGCCGTATTCATCCGTTTGTGTCTAGGGTCCTTTGAAAAGGATAAAATCGAGAATTTTTGAGGGTGAAACAAGGGGAGATCCCCCAAGAGTTTGGACCTATGAACCTTGCAAGTATGAGCCGATAGTTTTACCTTCCACCGAATGCCCACGGACAGCAGCCCTAGGCAACAGTGTGTTATTAAATGTATTTGTTCGATAGCAATTGCAAGAATTCATTTCCTGGCAACAAAACTACAATCGCCAGTCTAGTCTTGTTGCATCTCCTACTTTTCTGTCTATGGTTTCGAAAACTAATACTTTTCTCAACAGTAAATGACAGTGATGACAGAGTTATCAGTGTCAGTTGCTGCAGATTCATCAGCGTGATTTTCCAAGTTTATGGAAAGAGAAATGAGTTGGCATGGCTTTTATTGCTAACAGTATGGTAAAGGTTAAGGTAAAGGTGGAGGGAAGTCGCTAAGAGGCTGTTAGTCGTGGTGTCTTTGAGTCTGTAGCGGGTTTTTCATCCAAAATCACGGAATACAAGGCCAATGCATCATCCAGGTACCCACAGTTACCTCTTCTAGATGTTACCCTAAGTACTCATGAATGTAAGACGTTTCGGCCACGGACGCTTGGGCCATGAGCCTAGGATGTTTGGAAACGTGAAGTTTTGTGAACCTTACCTAACCTAACCTAACCTAACCTAACCTAGCCTATGCCCTACCTTCCGTGCCCAAAACGCCCTAGGGTGGTGGCCCATGGCTCAAACATCCGTGGCCCAAACGTTCGTGGCGGAAGCATCCGAGCACGGGTACTCATTTTACCTGCCAATTCACAAAGGGTGGATGGACACCTGAGTCAAGGGGTGCCAGCTGCCCGCACCAGGATTCGAACCTTGTCGCTGTTGGAGTGTCAGCTTCGTACCTACCAACACTAAGCACTCAGCAATCACGGGGTCTTAACATAACTAAGTCTCGGATGGGGTCAATCGGAGCTATGATATACGAAATCAAACAGAATATCCACTTTAAAGTGCAGAACAAGATGGTCTCATTCAGTCTCAGTTCCTGTGGCTCGTTCTTAGCCGAATAAAATCGTCCGGTGTTGCTGGAGTAGAAGACTAGAAACGTCTCTGTTACGGAAGGGCTAATGGTAACAGTATTAACAAGTTCGTATGGCTCGCTCCCACGCGAATAAAATAGTTCGGCATTAGCTGGAGTACGATGCTACGGTTGTCCCGACCATGAGAGGATTAATGCGTTTTCAAAGAATTAATACCATAGTACAACAGCATGGTCCAATAAATATAGAGATATGTATTTTGTGTGCAAGTTAAAGAATCTTCATACATACCTGATGGGCATCCGGTTTCCCGTAGTGCACATCATTTTTATACAACACCTCAGCGACGCAATATGAGTTTTCTTTTTTCTTACTTTTACTTCCCTTTTACCTACTTTCGCCCGCCATCTCACTGGAGGAGGAACTCGGAAGTGACCATGTACAGTACGCCGAGGGAAAGTTCCGCGTTATACACTTGCTCACTACTTTGAAACTGTAATGTGAGACAAGTGGTAGCGAAGTAGGAACCAACATTCATCTATCTGGTAACTGTGTGAGAAGGATGGGGATGGGAGAGGGAGGGGTACGAACTGTCAGCTCCCCCAGCCTCCCTCCTCTCTTAACCTCTCCTCTCCCACACAGTGATACCAGACATTTGAGTGTCCGGCTACTGCTTCACTATATAGTGGTTGTCTCACGCATAAATTCTCGAACTGGCAGGCAGGTGTATAAGGCGGAACTTTCCTCGGCTGTACAGTCAAGTTCAGAAGTTCTTTGTACACAGGCATTAACCATCAGCCATTGTAAATACGTAGAAAATACTTAAGTAATGCTTGAGACTGACTATTAAAACCTTGTCTCAGGGTGTTCATCGACGTATGCTGTAACTTAAAGACACTCATGCCTCTTGTAGTATCTTACACATCTGCCACTGCGCTGCAATATGCAATGGAACGGTGAATTCAACACAAACTCGTATTAACGACGACATTCATATTAAGACGATTACACAAAAACACTTTGGGAAGTTCAGGGACCAGTAATGTGTGTGTGTGTGTGTGTGTGTGTGTGTGTGTGTGTGTGTGTGTGTGTGTGTGTGTGTGTGTGTGTGTGTGTGTGTGTGTGTGTGTGTGTGTGTGTGTGTGTGTGTGTGTGTGTGTGTGTGTGTGTGTGTGTGTGTGCGTGCGTGCGCGCGCGCGCGCGCGCAAGTTGTAATCGGGTATGCTGCACTGAGCTGCCACATTATTTTTATTCTTAACTCAATACTACCATCCATTCATTGACGAATCTGTATGTGTCTCTGAACCAGGAGTTATCATATGGGAGGATTCCTCTCTGGTGGAAATTTAGTCATTTCGGGGGCGGGGGAGGGGAGAATAAGCAGATCAGGCCAAAGTGGCCAAAGTGGCCTTTTTTGATGTGTTGTTGGTAAAGGTCTATTTTCTGGCCAATTGATTCTTGGGTGTTAATGTGATTAGAGTTACATAAGTCTGGTCCTAAAAATAATTATCATTCTTTATATGGGTACAGAATCGATAAGAATTCCTAAAACATTGACTCAAATCCCCATAATACCGCTAGGTTTCTTTCCTTTACAAGTTAAAAAGTACTGTACCTCTTCATGGAGGCGAATAAGTGTAGAATATAGTTATTTAAAGCAACTCCCAAGAGGGAAGGGGGGAAATTTTCTCTTTTGCGAGTTAGGGGAAGGGATTTATTATTTTCTGGCAAAAAAGTGGAATAGCCAGCAAAAGTTTGGGAATCACTGGTCTAAACATTTAATTTTGCTCTCTCTATGTACCCATTCCACTGCTGATCTGTCTGTCTTTACATCAGTCCATTAATCTATCTTGGAATCTATCTGTTTATCTCTCCATTTGTCTATCCTGTGATCTATCTATTTATCTATCCATTAATCTGTCTTGTGATCTATCTCTTCATCCATCCAATCATCCATCTCTCCGACCGTCCACATGGTAAGGAAGTGTAACAAGATGATGAATGAGGTGGAGCCCTGAGAGAGAGAGAGAGAGAGAGAGAGAGAGAGAGAGAGAGAGAGAGAGAGAGAGAGAGAGAGAGAGAGAGAGAGAGATGAGGAGGAGCGAGACGTAAATATGCAAATATAGAAGGGTCTGTGATCAGAGAAGGAAGGAAGGTGGAAGGATGGAAGGAAGGAAGGAAGGATGGAAATAAGGATGGAAAAAGGTATTAAATAAATGAAATGAATGAATGCTGAATAACGGAACGTGACTAAAAGAAGGAATGAGGGAGGCAGAGAATGAAGGGAACAGTGAAGAAGAGGGGTAACTGAAGGAGAAAGAAGAGTGTACGAAGGAGGAAGCGACATAGATGGAAATGAAGAACGAGGTTTTGAAGTAATGTACGATGGAATGAGAAATGGAAAGGAGATAAAGAGTAGTGAAGGAGTAGGGATGGAGACTTGATGAGAGAGAGGGAAGGAGGGAGAGACGGAGGAAGAATGGAAGCAGCGAAGGAAGGT
This sequence comes from Coenobita brevimanus, assembly GCF_032717465.1. NCBI lineage: Eukaryota > Metazoa > Arthropoda > Malacostraca > Decapoda > Coenobitidae > Coenobita > Coenobita brevimanus. The sequence goes on along the minus strand of NC_137030.1, from coordinate 29,745,562 downwards.
AAGGAGGAAGGGCTGAAGGAAAGTTTGAAAGAAGGAATGGCAAGTTACCAATATACTCAGGCACCTATGACTCACTCAGCTGCATAAAATCATCTGGCTGGAATAAAATACTAGGAAGAGGCGACTGTAGTAGTAGCAGCAGCAGTAGCAGTAGTAGTAGTAGTAATAGTAACAGCAGCAGTAGTAGTTGTTATGGTGGTAGTAGTAACAGTAATAGTAGTTGTAGTAGTAGCAATAGTAGTAGTAGTAGCAGTAACCCCAGGCTTAACTGAACGTGAACCCGGTGGACTGCAGGTTGAGGATACCGTTCCTTTTCTTTTTCTTTTTCTTTTTCTTTTTAGTGCGTTCGTCTCTGGGCATAGGCATGACAACCCGTTTCCTAAGGCTCAGCAGCCCTCCTACGTACCACACACCTTCACATATCACCCGCATTCCATAATTCTTTTTAGGGAAGGGTAAGAGATGAGGGACGTTTGTACAGAAAAGCAGTAGAGCCGACTGGTTGTGTGCATGCTACCGTGCGAAGGCGTCCCCTCCATCACTGTGAAGGTTAAGGGAAGGAAGCAATGGGTGAAGGAAAGAATGAAGGAAACAGTGAAAATAAAGAAATGTATAAGCAGTGAATGAAGGAAGGAAACAGTGAAGGAGATAACGAATCAATGGGTGAAGGAAAAAATGAAGGAGACATTGAATAAAGCAATGAGTGAAGGAAAAAATGAAGGAGACGGTGAATAAAGCAATGGGTAAAGGAAAAAATGAAGGAGACAGTGAATAAAGCAATGGGTAAAGGAAAAAAATGAAGGAAGCGGTGAATAAAGCAATGAGTAAAGAAAAAAATGAATGAGACGGTGAATAAAGCAATGGGTGAAGGAAAAAAAATGAAGGAGACATTGAATAAAGCAATGAGTAAAGAAAAAAATGAATGAGACGGTGAATAAAGCAATGGGTGAAGGGAAAAATGAAGGAGACAGTGAATAAAGCAATGGGTAAAGGAAAAAATAAAGGAGACAGTGAATAAAGCAATGAGTGAAGGAAAAGATGAAGGAAAATGAAAATAAAGAAACATATAAATAGTGAATGAAGGAAGGAAACAATGAATAAAGCAGTGGGTGAAGGAGAAGATAAAGGAAACGGCGAAAGTAAAGAAATGTAGAAGTAGTGAATGAAAGAAGGAAACAGAGAAGGAGACAGTGAATAAATGAATAACTAATACAATAAATGAAATTCTTCAGTAGGTTGACATCTGTTCTAGTTTACTGTTCTTATCACCAGAAGGGTTTACTCAGAAAGTATATCTTAAGTCTATTCACTCAAAGTCGGCGGAAAACTGCCTTCTCACCACCTTCAGTGCTTCGCTGTACGCCCACATTTGCTCGAAACATGTGACCGACGAGAAGAAACGAAGCACCGAATCACAGCTGCTTCAGTGCCCGCGTCTGAACGTTGGAGGGACGCCGGAGCATCGTTTCCACTCGTCGATCACAGGTTTGGAGCAAGTGTGGCCGCAACCTAACATGAAATTAACACGAGAATATGATGCTAGTCACGAAGAAGTGCTATGGGATGGATGCAGAGCTGTATTTATAATCTTCCTCTGCCGCTGACCTGTACAAAATAAGTAGCAAAAGGTTCGAAAATCACGGTCTAGCCAAAATGAATGATTCCTGGCAGTAGTCAAAGGTTAATGAAGGCTTTATCTAACCCTCTTTGTTTACAAGCCTATCCTTAGCACTGCAGACATCTAGGAAATAGAAAAAAAATGAAAATGACGTCCTAGAGCAGAAAGGGTTAAGGAATAGAAGAAAAAAAAATCAGTGAAAAAATCAGAGAACTTACGGACACATTAAGGAAATGGATGAGAGAGAGAGAGAGAGAGAGAGAGAGAGAGAGAGAGAGAGAGAGAGAGAGAGAGAGAGAGAGAGAGAGAGAGAGAGAGAGAGAGAATATGAGAATAATATTAATAGGCATGAGTGAATGAAGAAACATAGGAAAGGGCAAAGGAAGAAATAAAGGAAGGAATGAAAAGGTGAGAGAAGGAATGAATGAAAAGGTGAGGGAAGGAGGGAATGAAAAAATAATGAACAGATAGATAAATATTAGATGAAGGAAGAAATACATAACTTACCTAGAAAAAAAGAAGGAATGGGAAAATTATGAGGAATGAAGGAAGGAATGAAGGAAGTGATGAATGAAGGAAGCAGTGAATGAAGGATCAATGTCTACACTGGCGCCAAGAGAATACTAAGGTCAGACTGGAGCCGGCGACAAGGATGGAGAAGGAAGGAAGGAAGGAAGGAAGGGAGGAAATAAGCAAAAAAAGGAGAGATGGAAGAAACGAAGGAGGAAAAGATGGAAAGAAAGGAAGGAAGGAAGGATAAAGTAGGAAGGGAGAAAAGAAGGAAAGAACAAAGGAAGGAGCGATGGAAGAAAAGAAGGAAAGAAAGATGGCAGGAAGGATGGAAAGATGGATGGAAGGAAGGAAAGAAGGAAAGATAGAAGGAAGGAAGGAAGGATAAAACAGGGAGGAAAGAAGAAAAGAACAGAGGAAGGAGGGATGGAAGAAACGAAGGAGGGAAAGATGGAAGGAGGAAGGAAAGATGCAAGGAAGGATGGAAATATGGACGGAAGGATGGATAAAGCGGGAAGGGAGGAAGGAAGGAAATATAAAGTATGAAGGATGGAAGGAAGGAAAGCTGGAAGAAAAGAAGGAAGGAAAGATGGCGGAAAGGAAGGATGGAAGGAAGGAAGGAAGGGAGGAAAAATGGAAGGAAAGATGGAAGAAAGTAAGAAATGAAAGACGGAGGAAAGGAGAGATGGAGGAATGGAAGGAAGGAAAGCTGACAGAAAGGAAGGAAGGAAAGATGAAAGAAAGGAAGGAAGGAAAGTTGAACGAAAGGGAAGGAAGGAAAGATGGAAGAAGGAAAAAAAGAAAAAATGGGAGAATGGAAGAAAAGAATTAAGGAAAGAAGGAAAAGAAAGGAATGAATGAATGAAGGAAGGATGGAAGGAAAGAAAGAATATATAAAGAAAGAATGAAATATGGAAAGGCGGGAGCGAATTCTGTGTATTTAGAGAGAGAGAGAGAGAGAGAGAGAGAGAGTAGAAATGAACGAATACATATATAATTAATGACAAAACAGATCTACCAACATTAAATACAGGAATGAAGAAAGGAAGGAAAAAGGAAGGAAGGAAGGACGGAAGGAAGGAAGGAAGGAGGGGAAAAAGGAAGGAAGGAAGGAAGGAAGGGAAAAAGGAAGGAAGGACGGAGGGAACGAAGGAAGAAAGGAATGAATGAAAGGAGTGAAAAACAGAAATGAAAGGAGTGAAACAGGGAGGTTTTAGGAAGGGAAGAGGTTGTGTGGATCAGATATTCATTCTTAGATCTTTAGTGGAAAAGTTTCTAGAGAAGGGAAAGAAGTTGCAAGCGGCCTTCATGGATTTGGAGAAAGCATATGACAGGGTGAATAAACAAGGCTTGTGGAAAGTATTAAGAATATATGGAGTAGATGGGAAGTTGTTGAATGCTGTGAAGAGTATGTAAGTGGGTGCTAAGGCTGCAGTGCGTGTGGACAATGAAATGAGTAACTTTTTCTTTCTGAATGTTGGACTGAAACAGGGATGTGTCATGTCTCCATGGTTGTTCAAGCTGTATATGAATGGGGTTATAAAAGAGATACAAGGTAGGGCAGTGGATGTGACAGAGGCCCTAATGAGACAGGACAGCGTTTGGAAATTCCCTCGACTGTTGTTTGCAGATGATACTGTATTGTTAAGTGAACACTAAGAGAAACTGCAAGGCTTGGTGAATGAGTTTGGGAGAGTGTGTATGAAACGGAATCTAAAGGTGAATGTAGGTAAGAGCAGAGTTATGGTCTTAGAGCGAAATGAAGTAACTGAATGAACAGTGAGCTTGGATGAGGAGGAAATGGAAAATGTGAGTGCATTTAGGTACTTGAGTAGTGTGATGAGTCAGGATGGAAGTTTGGGGAGTGAATTGCTTGAAAGGTACAAGGAAGAAAGGTTGCTGGTTCTTTGAAAGCAGTGATAAGAAATAGGGAAGTGAGCATGAAAGTGAGAAGTCTCTGCATGACAGTATTGTGATACCAACTATAACGTATGGAAGTGAAGCTTGGACCTCGTTGGAAGGACACTAGTCAAGAGTGAGAGCAGTGGAAATGAGTTATCTGAGAGGAACATATGGAGTTACATGGAGAGACACACTGACAAAATTATGAGGAAGTGAAGGAGCCTTGTGGGGTGGATGTGGATGTCATAGATAGATAGATAGACAGATAGATAGATAGATACTTTATTGACCACGGCAATACATTAATACTGATAAATGAGGTAATTACAATGATTTGAGGTCCAACATAATACTTAATCTGATTCTTTTAGGACTATCCTTAACTTTATAAGGTGTTTATAATGGTACACATTCCATAAACATATATTACTTAACAAAAAGTATCAATACCGTCTATGGCAACGTTGACAGACATAAAATGGTTGCACTGTCACAGATGAAGTTTTCATCAAGTATCATCTGATTTTTTTTTTTATTTAATAGGAACATTAACCCCTGAAGCATGCAACTCTCTAAAGTTTTACTCGTCTACACGTAAACGACGCTATCGTCCCAGAAAGGATGTATATGGGTCTTAAATTACACAAATGCTACACAAGCTGAAGCAAAATTGCCTGGTAATAACTGGAATAATAAAAAGATAGTATATCCACACGCCACACGCTTCAAAGAGTAAAATAATTAAAATGCCTACACAGGAAGAGCTAGTACTTTGGAGCAGAATACAGACTTAGAATTGAGTTAATTTTGAGCACACGGATGCATTATCAAATCTACCCATAAATAAATCACTAAGGGCTGTAAACTGATAAGTGTCACGAATATGTTGGGAGAGTGGACAGTCCTGCACTACGTGTAACTCTGTCTGCACCTGTCCACATGTACACAGCCGCTCCTCAATGGGTAGGCGGCCTCGACCCCTCCTACTCCACCTTCCTACTTCCACTGCCAGCCAGTGTGCTGACAGCCAAAAACGTTAGAAGAAGTACACCGAGGTGATTTGGCCATGTGGAGAGGATGGAGGGCGAGAGACTAACGAGGACAGTGTATTTGAGTGTGGTGGAGGGGGGGAGAGGGAGGGGGAAGCCGAGGATGAGATGGAGGGATGGAGTGGAGAGGTATATGAGAGAAGGGTGTGTGAGCTGGGAGCAGGGCGGTAAAATGGCGGAGGACAGGGCGACATGGAGGCGATTTGTTTGTCGCCATCCCTTACAGGATTAAGGCGTCTGGCAATAGATAGGTAGATGTATAAAAATAAATATATTAGAGTATGGGTGTATGAAGGAGTGAATGAATGAAATGGATGAAGGGGTGAAAACAGGAGTGAATAAAGAAATGAATGAAGGTGTGAATGAATGAATAAATGAATGAATGAAGGAGGGAAGGGGTGAATGAATGAAGAAGTGAATGATGTGAATGAATGAATGAATGCAGTAGTGAATGAAGGATCAATGTCGGTGCACTGGCGCCAGCAATACAGTAAGGACAGTCTGGTGCCGGCGACAAGGAAGGGGGGGGGGAGGAAGGAGGAAAGAAGGGATGGTAGGCAAGCATCGAGTGAGAGAGAGAGAGAGAGAGAGAGAGAGAGAGAGAGAGAGAGAGAGAGAGGGAGGGAGGGAGGGAGGGAGAGAGGAAATGATACGAGCAAGGGAGGTGAGATGGAGATAGATGAAGAGAAGGAGGCATGAAGAGGAGGAATGAGTGAAGATTAGATGGAGGGAAAAAGATGGACAAACTGAGAAAAGATGTCATGCTGTGGAGGAGGGAGGGAGGGAAGGAAGGAGGGAAGGAGGGAGGGGCGGAGGAAAGAGTGAGGATTGGAGAGGGAGATAATAGTGAGGAGGGAGGGAGGGAGGGAGGAGAGAAGGAGTGGAGAAACGGAGGAAAGTGTCGAGTGGTGAAGGAAAGGAGGAAGGGAGGAATATTGACCCTTTCAGAACGGTGTCTAGTTAATTACACCAGACGAATTTATTCAGGTTAGGGATTTTTTTTTTTTTTGTATTGAAAGGGTTTACTAAGAATACTTAGGAATATATAACCCCCTCCCCTCTCTCTCTCTCTCTCTCTCTCTCTCTTAAAAACTCGGTAAAATAGTCAGGCGGTAGAAATGTCAAACTAGAAAAATCATTGTATTAAGGTTAAGAGGAAGCGAAGAGGGAAAGGAAAGAGGAAGAAAAGGAAGGTAGAGGAGGCGGGAAGGAAGAAAGGAAGGAAGGAAGGAAAGAAAGAAATGAAAGAAGGAAGGAAAAAAGAAAGAAGGAAAGGAGGAGAGGGAGGAAGGAAGGAAAGAAAGATGGAAGGAAGAAATAAAGGAAGGAAGGAAAGGAGGAAGAAAGGAAAGAAGTAAGGACGAAAGAAAGGAAGGAGTGAAGGGAGGGAGGGAGGAAGGGAAAGACGGGTCAAAGATAAAGGAAAGATACAGAGAAAGAATCAAAGAAGCAGTAAAGAAAAATAAGAAAAAAAACAAAATTAAGAGAAACAAAGGAATGAATAATGCAGGGAGAAAGAAAAGATGTGGCAGGAGAATGAATCGGAATAAATGGAGAGCTAAGTAAAGAAATGAGGGAAGAGAGAGAGAGAGAGAGGATCAGTACAATCTCGACCTAGTAAGCATGTAGGTCACCGCCACTCACAGCCAGTCCTTTCCTCCCTCAAGACAAGGTCAACTCTGAGAAGTATATCCCACAAATAGATTCCTTTTTTTCTCTCTATATATATACACTCGCTGCTGCTGCCCAAGGGGAATGGAGCAAGTAATATGAGGAGCAACCGCAGGCACTCTCAGTCTGTCTCTTATAACCCTGCCGCCACCCTACCCCCGTGTGTTTGTGTGTGTGTGTCTTTTTCTGTTTCTGTCTGTCTGTCTGTCTGTCTGTCTGTCTCTCTCTCTCTCTCTCTCTCTGTCCACCAAAATAAGTCTTGAATTTACACGATAACTAAGCGGTTTACCCCATCCGCTTCATTTCTTGCCTGTTTTAAATCACTTACACCGAAACATCCCTCATCATTGCATTCCACTTTTTTCCATTCCTTAAACGCCTCTCATTCTCCTGGGTGATCATGCCTTCGACTCTAATATCTTTCTTCTCATTCTTCCACCTTTTCTCTCTCTTTCTCTCTCCTTCGGTTCCTTCTTCCCTGCATAAAAAAAAAAAATCACTCTACTTCCTATTTGTGTCAGCGTATCTTCTGGTCCCCTAGCACCTCATCCTTAGCGATTTATTTTTGGACATGCCTGGTTAATATCTTTCTGTATGTTACTTCTGCAGGATATGGCAATATCAAAACGATTTATGTTACACAGAAGAGGACACTAAGGTGAAATAAACAAAATAAATCGCTTAGGAAAAGGTGTTAGGGCTCTTCCTTACCCAGCAAAAATACTGGTCTGTCTCATATCTTGGCCAGACGCTTTCACCATACTGCTTCTACTTCCACTTTTTTTTTTTCTATATTATTTTCCACCCTGTCCATCCACCTCACTCCACATACCGCCCTTAAGTACATGTCAAACACTTCCACCCATACGATACATTAGCACAAGATAGTCAGCACCACTAAGCTTAGATTTAGCATTACGTAGCATAGTTAGATTTAGCATATATTAACTCCTTCACAGTAAGAGGCCTCCCCTAAGCTGAATGAAACTTAATGGGGTAAACATAATGAATAAAAAAAGATAGTTCGTCATACTGAAGGCCAGACTTATAGCTCTCCTCAGTACTTAAACCTTTCTCACCATTCCACTCATTACCAGATTTATTAGTCATGGGGCTATCCAGCATCCCAGCCACAAAGCTCTACAATCTCAACCTTACCTCATATAATTTACATTCCTCCCTCCCACTTACACACGTACCCAGTATATTCGATAAAATCCCTTGCATTTTAAAGTTTGGAAGGCCCTCTGGTGGCGAAGGGATTAATAAAGGCTATAATCCCTGCAGTCCAGAAATACTCTCGTGCTGAATAAAATCGTCTGGAGACATCTGGAACAAGGGCAACGTCACCATACTGGGAAGGTAAACTGTTGCATACCACGCATATGTAGTGCACCTAAAAATAAACTGCTAGATTACTATATATGTGTCACGATGAAAAATAAAGCATGCACAAGAAAATCTGAGTTGTCACTGAAATATGAACTATGTTTTGAAGACTAATCCCCACATCCATCCCGCCCCAAACTGTGCAGCTGCCCATTTCTGCAAAACTTGTCAACCTATTACGCCACACACCGTCAGAGAGGCAAACACATGAGCCAGCATCTTGACAAACAGCATTGCCTACGGATGCTCGAGTATGTCTTCCACTTCGACAGATGCAGCTATGAATGGTCCTGCCCTCTAGATCAAAGGGAGCTGAAACTGCCATTAATTAGTCAGGCACTGGAGCAAGCCGTGATCAAAGGAACTGACTCGGTGGAACCTAGTTGGGACATCTTATATGATGCTCTTTGACAATCCTGGGGAGAAGAGTTGATATCCAGCACACAGTAAACCTTCCTGCTCTCATTCATCACAGTCAGCCATCGGTCCCCTTCATGTCCTCTTGATTTAACCCAGAATCACCCATCGTACGGCCCATTAGGTGCAGAGTCTTATCCCACTACATCACGCGGCTGAGATCGATGGGTGGGGTCAGTCTCCAACTCTCTGAAGTGGGATCTTGGCACCAACACTCTGTCCAGGACTTTTATCTCTCAGCAGAAGGAAGCATTTAAATAAAGAAAAGCATCCAAAAAAACTCACTATATCCACCCACCCACCCTCAGATCATCTGTACGCCCTCCACACTGCCTTCACTCCCCCTTCCATCCCTTGTGTATATTAGCCGCACTCAGCGCTCTGGGGAAGAGGGATGAATTTCTCAGGTGCCACCCTCACTGGATAAGGACTAATTACCTCTGCCAACGGAGCTGGGGGGGTTATGTATGCACCCCTGCTTGTCAGTTTGCGTCTGTTTGCTTGTTTGTCCACAGTACCTCAAAAAGTTATCGATGACTTTCAACGAAACTTTGTAGATATGTGGGTCTTGGGCCAAAGAAGAATTGATTAAATTTTGGTGGTGATCTGAATTGCCTAGTATGGACGTTCTCGGAGGTATGCCCTCGCTGAGTGCTGTATTCTTGCTAATGATGCATCCATTTACTTATGCAAAGAGCGTGGTATATAAGAAACTTCAGGAAATTATGCTATGGTTTATTTTGATTTGAAAAATAAAATACCAATATGGGTTCAGTTTTCGGCTATTACGGAGGCGCAGTTATTATTAATCCCGTTATAGGTCAATTATGAGGGAGGCCATCTTCACCCAGGAGGTCATCAGTAAATGTAGCTCCACGGCGTCTGAGGACTGGACCCACGTCAATATATTACTCAAAATTAGTCCCAAAATAAGCTTCTGATCTTTCTCATATAACTGGAAGAATATCCTGTATATATAGTATCTGTCTACCTCCCCTTCCTATATCATATTATAAATCTGTTCTATATAAATACACATTCTCTGTCACCTCCCCAATGTCGCGCGAAATCTTAAAACAAAGGACCACTGAACCTTTAAAGTTTAAATAATAAATTATAAAAAAAGGGCCTGATAATATTATATCCATGACTCTCCGACTGACCATATATCACCCAAAGTGAATATAAATTGACAGAAAAATAAATAAGGAATAAAAAAATATGGGACCCTTTCAAAATGACTAGACTTTGTGAAAAATACGCAAGATATATCTATCTACCTATCTATCTATCTATCCATCTATATATATATACAGTATATATATATATATATATATATATATATACAGAGAGAGAGAGAGAGAGAGAGAGAGTTACGAGAATATAATAGTTAATAAAGAACCGTAAAATAATGCTTTTTTTTTTTTTTTTACGTGTCCGACTCTGGGCAAAGGCTCAAGGCCTATTTCTTGGGGGCAGACGCCTATCCCAAGGCCCAGTAGTCCTCCTACACCTCCACATGTCACCACTTCGGCGCTAACACCCACCATCCATACTGAATACATGCTAGGGCTGTCTCATACAGGACTGGTGTACTGGTATTAGCGGTGGTATTTTTGCGACATGTCGGCGGGTTAACTGGTAGATCAGAAAAGTCTGCTTTTTAGGAAATTCAAATCCTTAAACTGTTCCCTGCCCCAGCCGGGATTCGATCCTGGGTCCATTAGGACTGCAGGCCGCCTCTCTACCGATTCAGCCACCGCCTCCCCAAATAATATCGACCACTTTCCTACTGAGCAAATATAATTAAAGATAAATTGCTAAATTAATAAAAAAGAATAAAGGACCAGAAAATACTACTAAAAAAAATCGCCCATTCAGACCATATTTCTAAAGCCACTCTGAATCAGCCACCGGGCCATAGGGAATACCTGGGGCGTGGCACGATGAGAATGGAGGAGGGAAGAAGGAGGAAAGGAAGGTAGAAGGAAGGAAGGAGGGAAGGAAGGAAGGTAGGAAGGAGGAGGAGGAGGAGGAGGAAAGGAAGGCAGAGTTATGGAAAGGGGAAGGAAAAGAAGGAGGAGGAGGAGAAAAGGAAGGTAGAAGGATGGAAGGGAAGAGGAGGAGAAGAAATGGAAGGCAGAATTATGGAAGGGGGAATGGGAGAGGAGGAGGAGGAGAAGAAAATGAAGGTAGAAGAAAAGAAGGGAGAAGGATGAGGATGAAGAGGAGGAGGAGGAGGAGGAGGAGGAGGAAAGGATATGAATAGTAGAGTAGGAGATTGTGAAAAAAAAAAGAAGAAGCAAAGATGGTAGGTAGAAATGTGACAGGGAGTAAGGCAAGGGAAGAGAGAGAAGGAAGGAAGGAAGGACGGAAGGAAGGAACGGAGGGAGGAAAATGAAAGAGGGTAGGAATGAATGAGGGAGGAATGAAGTAAAGAATTAAGCACAAAGAGGGAGGAACGAAAGAACGGAGGTTTGACTTGTTGTGAGAGGGGAAAGGTAAAAAAAAAAAGAAAGAAAGGAAAGAAAGATAATAGGAAAGAAAATGGGAGAATGTGAGAAAAGTAGGAGAGAGGGGAGAAGGAAGAAAGCAGGAAGGGAAGGAGAAAGAAAGGAAGGAGGGAGGGAAGGAGAAAGAAAGGAAGGAGGGAGGGAGAACAGGAAAAAAAAGGAACAGAGGAGAAGGAAGGGGAAGAGAGAATGGGATGGATGGAAGAGAAGTTGAGGAGGTAAACAGAAGGAAAATAACGAGAAAATGGAAGAAGGAAGAGAGAAAATTGAGGAAAGGGAAGAAGTATGGAGGGAAGGAGAAAAAGGAACGGAGGGATAATGCGAAGTTTGAAGAGACGTAGGGAGGGAGGATGAACAGAAGGAGCGAAGAGAAACTAAAGGAATTTGACGAGAGGAAGGAAGGAGGAAGGGAGGAAGGAACAGCGAGGAGGGAAGGCAGGGAAACAAGTGGAAAGAAGGAAGGAAAGATGAAAGGAAGGAAGGAAAAAAGAAAAGAAGGAAGTAAGAAACGGAGGGAAAACAGAGAGGAATCAGGTAGGAATATGAGCAATGAAGGAAAGAGGAAGAGAAAAAATGAAGGAAGGAAGAAGGGCTGAATGAAGGGAGGGAGGTGAAGACTGGGAGAGAAGAAGAATAAGAGGAAGGAAAGGATGGTTACAGAGAGAGAGAGAGAGAGAGAGAGAGAGAGAGAGAGAGAGAGAGAGAGAGAGAGAGAATCCCCCTCCTACCCTAATTCCTTATGCAAATTAGCATCACTGACACACTTTCATCACACACACACACACACACACACACACACACACACACACACACACACACACACACACACCTTCCATTCTCAGCTGACTACAGACTCAACATTATATTTCCGTATCAGTCTCCAGGTATAGACAAACTCATTCGTTCCCTGAGGCCCAGTACCTCTTCCAAACACAATAAATGGCTCCACACATCTCTTGTCACCGTTTTGGCATCAATACCCACCGCCCATACTGCTGTTTCTTTCAAGACTGGTGTGATGGTGTAAATGGACGTGCTTTTGTGGTATGTTGGTGGGTGTGGTGGAAAATCTAAAAAGTTTGTATTGAAATTCAGATCATCAGCCTCTTCCCACTCCCAGCCACGGATCGAACTCGCTTCCTTTCAGGCAGCATTTTTTTTCTCTCTCTCTCTTTCTCTCTCTCTCTCTCTCTCTGTTACACTTTAGTCTTACAAGCATAGAGTAATATATATATATATATATATATATATGAGGAAAAATCGCAGAGGTTCAAGTTCATCTAACTAATTGTCGCGATACTATTATTCCTGGCTGAACTTATACATTGTCACTAAAAGAATATTCTGTACGTTTGCCGAGTTGTACAATATGACACCAAGGATCAAGAAATCTGGTCTCACACACACACCCACACACACACACACACACACACACACACACACACACACACACACACGGGGAATGTTGGGAGCTATAGGAGTGGTAATACTTGAAATCCCAGGTTGAAATGTGATCCCAGTTGACTGCAGGCTTAAGCTGACCTTCTGCAGCCCACCATCCTCCTTTTGAGCTATATGGAAACAGCTGAGGGACGTTTGTTCAGCCATGCAGTGGATCCGCCTGGTTATATCGGTACCACCACATGAAGGCACCCCTCCCCGGCACCCTGGCAGCTAACAAAGGAATATACGTCTTTTGTTTACTCCCAGAATGAACCCTGTGTAGAGTGAAGCGGTTGTTTCCAAAATAGTCGACGCGCTGTATTCTGCCAGCACACCTCGTCTGGTATATGTCAGGACTGATTTGTGTTCAACAGCACTGGTACTTTTTCTTCTTAGTGATTTTTGCTCTCAGCCGCCCCAAGTCAACCACCCATTCTTGCATAGCGAGCATGATTAAGATATAACTCGCTTCTCGATTCATATCTTAATGTTAACCTACAATACCAGTGATTCATTTTCTTTTGTGGCTGTGAGCCTGTATCACTTCACTATCGCTCATTTTCACATCACATACAGTTTCTAATAATCACGGCTGAACGATGCCAGAAATTCCTGTACGGCACCTTATCTCCTTGGGTGCCAGACATAAATAATGTGGGTGAGGTTGTTATGGTCAGTAATGCTCAGCCGCTTGTAGTGTTTCTTAATGCCAGTTTACGTACTCGTGTTTAATACCTATTTGATACAACAGGTGGTGCAGAACATGTCAAAGTCCCATACACTGCATCACGCAGTCAGGACTACAAACCTCACCAAATATTCACGGTTAATGTCGCTGTGATTTTTGCGAATAATGTATGAGCCAGAGGTGCAGAATGAGGGTTTAGTGTTTATATCAGTATGAGTTTGACAGCTTGACAGTTAATACAAATATCAGTTCGCCCTTTCAGTTACTGGATTTTTTTTTTTCCTTTAACGGGAGTAACTTGAAATGAGTGACCATCTATATATAAATCTATTTACATAACCACCCAAGAATCCAGTCATTCATTCGTATATCCAACCATCCACCCATCCAACCAACCAACAATTCATCCATCCATCCAACTAACCAAATATTCATTCATCAATCCAACCAACCATTCATCCATCCATCCAGCCTATTATCTATTCATCCATCCATGCAATCAACTGTTTATTCATACAGCCCTCTTATCATTCACCCATACATCCAAACAACCATCCATACATCCACCAAACCATCCATCCATTCAGTCAATAATCTATCCATCCAGTCAACTATCCATCTATTGATACATCCAACCAAACAGCCATCTACATATTCTAACACTATACCAATCATCCACAAATCTAATCATCTATTCAACAAACCATCCGCACAGCCAACCAATCATCCATCCGTTCATCCAGCCAGCCAACCATCTACACATCCATCAATCCACACATAAAACCAACCTTGTCCATCACTCCAACCATCCATCCACCCAGCATATATCCAGTCATTCACCCACATAAATCCATCCATCCAAGCAAACCATCCATCATTTCATCCATCCGACACCCCATTCATTTACTGAACCATACAGCCAACGAACCATCCATCCATGCACCCAATGCGTTAGTCCTCTCTCTCATAAAACACACACACACACACACACACACACACACACACACACACACACACACACACACAGCTGCAAAATTACAGCTATAAAGATTTGTGGCTAAGATCACTGGTCTTGAGAGAGCGAGAGAGAGAGAGGGGGGGGGGAGGTAGAGAAGGCTTGAATATGCTAGATATGAAAGAAGGTAGGGATAATGGAGGAAGGAAGGTTATGAGATAGGAGAAAGTGGAAGAAGGATGAGGGAGACTGTAAGAGAAAGACAAGGAGGGAGAAAAAAAATGAGAAAACAGAAATCTTGATAAATGGAGGAATAGTGGAAGGAAAGAGAGAGAAAATGGAAATGTTTGAAGAATGACGGAGGGTATATGGAAAGAGAGAGAGAGAGAGAGAGAGAGAGAGAGAAAGAATCAAATCTAATTCTACTGTTCTGGCCAAAAACTGCATATATAGTTCAGAAAAGCTTATTCCATTATCAAACTTTATCACAATGACGTCACGGGTGGGGGCGGGGTCAGTGTGTGTGCTGGCCAATGAGCAGTGAGGTGGTGGGCGGGACAAAACCCAATCTATGGACCGCCTTCATGTCGGCTTCCGTAGTGATTTATTTTCCACGTGACAACACTCTCGGCTGAATAAAATAATCCATGTTAGAGTAGTATACAGTTCTCACCATAAGAGGTATCGTGCAGTACGTTCTTCATCGATATTTAATAGGCAGAAATAACATACGAGACAGCCTAAAATTATAACTGGAAAAACAAAGCGCCGACAAAGATTTGGTACCACATCAAGGACAAAAAATACGGTCAAGCGAACAGTCCTGTAGTTTCAAATGATGCTGCTAATTTAATTTTACTGCGGTAATAAATGCGACTGACCCTTATTTACAGCCACGGTAACTGCAGAGAAGTAAAATTAGTGACAGTAATAGATTCCACCCCCCCTCCCCCCGTTTTCAGGAAAGGCTTCAGTTCTGTATCTACATTGCTTACTGCCCGAGAACTTTCATCAGCTGAAGAAAACTCCTACCTCAGAATGGGTGTAGCCCGTTTCCGTTAACCCACTAAATGCCAAGGCCTCACATAACTTGGGTATTTTATGATAGACACCGCTAAACTATCTGCTTTAGCTGAGGTTAGTGCCTGCCCTCTCTTTCTTAATTATTACCTGCAGACGTGTTATACTACAAAATCTGAGAGACATAAGATGCTACTGTCAACTCAAAACCTGCTTACGAATAAAAGAGAAGTAAATATGTAATGTTGTCTGGGAGCAAAGATCACTAGAAACACAGAAGAGGTCGATGGGTACTGTGAGTATTTACACAAGGTTATTTTAACACAGGTCACTTCCCTCAGAACAGTTCCCCACCCTAACCAGGAACCGATCTCCCTCCCTTCCAGTTTGCAGTCCACCCAGTCATTTAGTGAAACCATTGGACTCACTCATTTCTCGAACTTAATTAGCACGCACATAGGCCCAACCTGCAGCCAATTAACACTCGGCTCCTATGACTCATCTGTTTAATATTGTGTGGTGTTAGTTGGAATAAAACACTATAGAGTTTTCCCAGTCATGAGATGGTGAATATTCTTAGGTAATATTTGTATGGAATGGACTTCAAGAGCTTTGTCACCACTTCGCTAAGAGAGGTTCCCCCTTACAGTGAATAAAATCGTCTAGACTTGGGGGGGGGGGGAAATCATGGTCTCGAAATTGTTTCTGATCAGTTTTGAATCACTACGACTGTTTCTTCTCTAAGTTGAGCAAAATTTTCTAGCCATGGCAAGAAGCAATAAACAAAATAAATATATAAGTAAATGCAGCACACCTTTGAAAATCTTAAAATTTCACGGCAACATCAGCCGAAATACGACTCTGATTTCCAGTTTTATGTTTCTTTAAACTGTTACATATTTTTTTTTTTATCATTTTTTTTTTTTTACAATCACCCTGACCTTCAAAATCATCCCCATTTTGCAGGGGTTTAAGACGATGGGCCAGGAGTAAGACTGATAGAAAAGAGGGACAATGGGAGGGCCGTGTTTTAAAAATGGTTATTACTGGTTGACAACAATGAGTCAACAAGCAACCTTCCTAACAGGGTATGTATGTATAAATGGATCAACCGGGTTACCGTGAAGAGAAAAACAGGCAATTGATGAAGGTAAGGAATGAATGCAAAGGAGCTGCACATGAACTTAGACTGAAAAATATGAAGTGTTACATTCCTACTCTTAGTGACGTAATATACGGTAATTAAAAGAGATTAGCAATTATAAAATTACATTTAAATGGAGGAAAATTAAGAATACTGCAAGGGCGAGTTAGGAAACGCCAAAATGAGAGAGAGAGAGAGAGAGAGAGAGAGAGAGAGAGAGAGAGAGAGAGAGAGAGAAAGAGGCTTACAGAAAGGAAGCTATTTTCTGGCGACATACAAACACAGTCAGAACGCGTGTTTCCACTTAGTCGAGCCAAATTCATGGAAAATCCTCAACAATCCCTAAGTACTGTAGGTATGTGCCCATTTTCTCCTATTCCTGCATCACCAGTCTTGACATTTATGCACCAGAACTATATATAAGAAATCCAAATGGATCTATTATTATTAGATACTGAGCGTCTGTCTTCAGCAAAATACAGGAAGTGCAACATCCGAGCTCACTAATCGGTCAAAAGCCTGGACATTTGACTTTGGCCCGTGAGCTTGACAAAGATTCCTCTCCAGATGGAATTCCTTTATTCTTGTCTGACCCTTAACATTTCCAGCATGTTTGGTCTAAATCACTTAAGAATCTGAGCTGACTCTATCCTGTGACCTTTAATTCTGACCTTCACTGTTAACTTTAAATTTACCGACAGTTCTCAAAACCAAATCCCTTTATCCTTGCCTTCCCTGACCTCTCCTGGAAAGTCTGGTTTAAATCGGATCAAAACTGTTTAAGTCGACCTCGCAATGTGACCTTTACTTTTGACCTATGGTTCTCAAAAACAGTAACTCAATTCTTTGGCTGATCCTCAACCCTTCCATAGTTTGGCCCACATCAGATACAAGCAGTTCTAGTTATTTTACTCTTACACACAGGGGTCGAAATTTGACATCGCATTGTGACCTTGGTGTTTGACTCATTATTCTCAAAACCGAACCTTCTCATTCCTCCAGTACCCTAAACCCTGCCACGAAGTTTAGCATAAATCAAATAAAAACTGCTTACGTTGACCTTACTATATCATACACTGACCGTGTCCTGGGTCACGGACATCTGACATAAAAAAAAAAAAAAAAAGGTCACCTCCTTGCCTGTTCCTCTACTCCATCAAATTTGGTTGAGGATAAAAACTGTTTGAGTTGGCAACTAGGTCCCAATACCAGCAAGAGAGTGGACAGGTTATTCAGTACCAAATGAGCTGTGAGTGGGGAAGGTACTGCACGGTTCTGTCCCTTTAAATTTCCACTCTTACCCACATCCTTGCCATGCAACATATTTAACTATACCAGTGGTGCTTGGGCACTGTTGTGATTAGATTTGATGTTTGCAATTGGAATTGGTGTTTGTGAAGCATTCCTGGTCATTATCAGCCGTTGGCCCAACGAAGATTGTGCTACTGTTTCTAATCAACTACACTGCCTCTACCCTGCACCAAATGTGAGAATTCAGATATAAAAAATAGTGACAGTGAATCATGTGAACATAGTGTGCATATCTAGTGTACAAAGAATTGGTAAAATACGTGCAGTAGCTTAGAGGAAGACAGGAAACTGCCCTACAGTCACAACACGGAGGGGGTACACTGTAGTTTTTTTCATTTTTCTCGAAAACTATGAGGCCTAGGATCACCGTTTAGGCTCAGTTGAAAGCCAATGAAATTCTGCAAAAGATGATAAAAACATAACAGTGGCGGGAAAAGTTTTTCGCTAGAGCTCCCCGAATAAAAAAATCTGTTGTCTGTCAGAATTGGGTTTTACTTTTTCGCTTATTACTCAAACACCATGGCTCTTATCAAACTGGGACCTCCGGCATTCGAAAGCTAATAAAATTCTCTTTCCAGTGATGTATAACATGTAGAGATTGATTAGTAAATATTCGACTTATGATGTTGGAAAGTGAGATGTATGCTCCTGAATGATTATTCACACGGCCCTAACATATGTATAGTGTGTGTGTTTTTGTTTTTTTTGCTTATCGTATAGAACAAACATCGACGAATAGGAATATATGGGTTTTGTTGCAAAATAAATATGTTTGGCTGGTGAAAATAAGCTGAGAATACACATTTTAGGAGCACGAGGTGGGAGAGGGGGGAGGCAGAAAAGCCGGCGCGTTATGTCCTAGAAAACTTATTGTCCGCGCGCGAAAGGGTTAAATAAATGTATTTAGTAATCTTTTAGTCCCTGTTGTCAGTAGTAAATTTAACCCAAAGAAGACAAATTAATATTGTTTAACAGGGTATATATTTATGCAAGTATGAAATCTGAATGTTAAAGACAAGTCTTCCAGTTCCTTCCACTCAGCTCATTAGTAACGAGGGGCTATCTCAGCAGCGAGCCTGTGACTTTGGCCGCCACATTGAAATACTGGCATTCGTCTCCCCCACCATGGTATTGCAATTAGAACACTGCTCTTAGCTTGCTGTTTCTGTTTCGCTGTTGGTTACAGAAGCTGAGTAGTGGGCCCTGGCACTGTATTTTAGAAGCGCGCGCGCAGTGGACCATGGCACTATATTTTCCGAATTCGTCAGTTTATATCAAAAGTTGCGGACGTCGGTGTAGTACTAACATCCTCAGCACAGCCCTGGGCCCCTGGTGACGGGCACACAAATAGGGGCGCACCTAGGAATATTTTTCAGGGGGAGCCATAAAAATGGAAATTGTGGCAAAAAAAAAAAAAAAAAAAAAAATCTAATGCAAGTCACTTTTATTTACTTCTGTGCATTTGAAATACACAGGCAATGGAATGTTTTATTTACATAAAGAAAACCTCATTAATGATTACAAATAATTTTGTTATTATTATGATTTCGGGGGGACCATGGCCCCCTTGCCCCCCCCCTGGATGCGCCCCTGCAAACAAACTACGGTTGGAGCTGCCCATGAGAAATCCTCTCCATACTATAGAGCTCAGTGGTTCCTTGCCACGCTATTTTTGGTGCTTTGATTTGATTTGATTTGAAATGTTTATTGTAGTTAAAGGTACACAAAGCACTTACACATCAAAAGAAGGTGGTGGGTCTTGCCACACATCTTCCACCAGGACAGGTATACAGTATATAGTTAGTGGTTATAAAATTGTGGGTGTAGTAACACACCCTTTAGTAAATGTTAGCTATAGAGTATGTTATAAAAAGGGGAGGAACTTATAAAGGTATATTACTTACAGGAATGAGAATTTTTGCGTCAAGAGTAGTATAGGAGTGTAGTGTAAAACAACATGAGCCCCAGCTTGAGATGATGACATAGCACCGCCTTATCAACAGTCGTAACACCCTCTAATACCACACCACTCTCTCCGTTTCACATCTTCATTACTTTAAGTTGTTCATTATTGCTCGCCTTTACCAAGGCGGAGCAATAATGTTTTTGACCATGTGTGTGTGTGTGTGTGTGTGTGTGTGTGTTCTTACCTTACCTAATTGTATCTTTACAGGAACGAGTCAAGCTCGTACTGTCCCGTGTCTTAAACCATATTTATCGTACATATCCTTAAATTTGTGAATTATTTTGGCACACACTATTTCATTCGGTAGTGCATTCCATTGATCAATTGCTCTGTTTGGGAAACTGAATTTCCTTACGTCTTTATCACCTCTCCTTATGCACTTTTTTTGCAGTGTCCTCTTGCTGATGCTTCTCCATATGTTAAGTAATCATTTATGTCTATTTTCTCCTTTCCTGGTATGCACTTATATAGCATTATCATGTCACCTCTTTTCCTTCTCTCCTGTAGTGTTGGTAGATTCAGTTTATTTAGTCTTTCTTCGTAGCTTTGGGCTTGGTATCCATCTTGTAGCGGCCCTTTGAAATTTTTCAATCTTGTCTATATGCTTTTTGAGATGAGAACTCCAGACTACTGATGCATATTCCAGGGTTGGTCTAATGAATGATGTTATTCTTCTTCTTAGCATGTCTTCATTTATGTATGTGAATGCTATTCTCATATTTGCAAGCAGTGTATACATGTTCCGTACCTTCTCGCTCATGTGGTCTGCCGGAGATAGTCTGTTATTGATAATCACACCTAGGTCTTTCTCTCTTTCTGATGTGTATAGGGTTTTATTTCCTAATGTATAATCCCAATCAGGTCTTTTTCCACTTTTACCAAACTTGATTACATGACACTTGTCCACATTGACTTCCATTTGCCATGTACTACTCCATTCATGAAGTTTATTTAATTCTTCTTGTAGCTCTTTACAAGAGTCTGTGTTAGTAATTCTCCTTTGTATTTTTGCATCATCTGCAAACATATTCAGATAGCGTTCATTTCCAGTGTTACTGTTTATATCATTTATATACACTAAAAACATGATTGGTGCCAGCACTGAACCCTGTGGTACTCCACCAGTCACTTCTTTCCATGATGAGTAGTTTCCTCTTAGTACTGTCCTCATTTCTCTTTTTATGAGAAAGTCTTGCATCCAACAAAACAGTTTGCCTCGAATTCCTCCTTGGTACAGTTTCCATAAAAGTCTTTGGTGTGGTACTGTGTCAAAAGCTTTCTTGAAATCTAAATAGATACTGTCCACCCATCCTTCCCTTTCCTGTATTGTGTTTGTTACTCTGTCATAGTAGCTCAACAGATTAGTAACACATGATTTTCCTTTTCTGAAACCAAACTGTCTTTCTGTTATCATACTGTGTTCCTCTAGCTGATTTACCCAAGCTTTTCTTATAAGTTTTTCTAATACCTTGCTTACAACACTGGTCAGTGATACTGGTCGGTAGTTGAGTGGATTTTGTCTATTTCCTTTCTTGAATAAGGGGACAATATTTGCTTTTTTCCAAATATCAGGTAGTTTACCTTGACTCAAGGATTTCTTGAAAATTAAAAATAATGGTTTGCTTAACTCCTTTGCACATTCTCGTAATACCCAACATGAAATTTCATCAGGACCACTTGCTTTTCCTTTGTCTAATCTACTTAACTCCTCTTGTATTACTTTTCTGCTATTTGTATATCTGGTAGTGTGTGTGGACATGCGTGTTCCACATAGTCCCTCTCAAAATTTTTTTCTTTGTAAAAACTAACTGGAAATTCTTATTTAGTGCTTCACAAATATCTTTCTCTTGTGTATAAGTGATTCCCTCGTCCGTAATGGATTGTATTATATCTTTTACTTTGGTTTTGCTTCTGATATAGCTGTAATACAGCTTTGGTTGATCACTACTTTTATTTATTATATCCTCCTCAAACTGTTTTTGGGCTTCCCTCCTTATTCTTGTATAGTCGTTTCTTGTCTGTTTGTAATTATTATACGCCCTTTCACTATTGTGTCTTCTGTATCTATTCCACAACAGATCTCTTCTTTCTTTTGATTTTTTACATTCTGTATTGAACCATTTCTGTATTTTCTTATCTGCTTCTTTGTGCTGTGGGATGTACTTCTGGACTCTTATTTCATAAAATTCACAAAATTTTTAATATACAGCATTTAAATCTTGTCCTCTAAGCTCATTTTCCCAATCAATTTCTAAGAAATACTTCTTTAGGTCTTGATAATTTCCCTTTTTATAGTTTAGGCTCTTTTTGTAACTGTCATTGCTGTTTACTATGTCATATGCTATCCTGAAGTTATAATTTAGTACTGCATGATCGCTTTTGCAGAGTGGAGGGTGATATATTAAACTGTCAATATCATTTTCTTGCCTAGTAAATATTAGATCTAGCACTGAAGGTACATCAAGTCCTCTTTTTCTGGTGGTTTCCCTCACATGTTGCGTTAAGAAAAACTCTTGTACGAGATCCAGGAGCTTTTGGTCCTATCAGCTTTCTTGGCTATTTATATCTAGAGTATTCCAATTTATATTTGTATTGAAGTCCCCAGTTAGTGTAATTCTTTCCGATTTCTCTTCCATTTTATGTAGCAATGATCTTTTACTCTGAATTGTATTCTCTGTCAGGTCCTCATATTCGTCTCTTTCCCATGTGTTTGATCTGGGTGGCATGTACAAATTGGCTACAATTACTTTACCTTCAGATGTGTCGATCTCTACTGCAATCAGTTCTACTTGTGATGGTATATCTAGTTTTATTTCCTTGACTTTTAGATTTTTCTTAGTTAATATTATGTGTGTGTGTGTGGGTGTTCCCATTATATCTCATGAACGCCTTGAGCTATCAACATGGTTCAGGGTATCAAGATATGGTCATAATCTTGGACGAGTTCGAAAACGGGCACTCGGGGTCAAGGTCAAGGTCACTAAAATGGCTGCCAAACGTCAACTATTTTTTTTTTTGTCGGCCTTTAACACCTTTATATCTCATGGACGGCTTGAGCTATCATCATGAAACCTTCAGGGTATCAAGTATGGCCAAAATCTTGGACGAGTTCGAAAATAAGCAATCGGGGTCAAGGTCAAGGTCATAAAAATGGCTGCCAAATGTCAACTAGTTTTTATCACCTGCCTTTAGCATCATTATATCTCATGAATGGTTTGAGCTATCAACATGAAACCTTCAGGGTATCAAGATATGGCCAAAATCTAGGACGAGTTCGAAATGGGCACTCGGTGTCAAGGTCAAGGTCTCCAAAATGGCTGCGAAAGGTCAATAAGTTTTAACATGGATTGGCGTTTTGTGAAACACGGTGACTGAGGTCAGTAGAGTTTTGGGAATTTTCTTCATATTTGGTTTGAAAGTAACTTGTAACCTGGCCAACAGCATATTCTGGCGGGTGATTAGCATTCGGCTGCCGAATGCCTTTCTTTCATTTATTTCTATAAATTGCCCCTGGCGGCTGTTACACAAATTACGTGGTGCCACCCGTGAGAAAGCCTCTTCATATTATAGAGCAGTGGTATAGCCTAATAGTGGGTGCGGGTTAGTAGGATAAGGTAACTTAATCTGATTTGATAATAATTATTGGTGAGAAAGAGTTTTTTAACTTTAGTTTTTTTCATCTTGAAATATTTGTTGTTGTAAAAGGTACAGAGTGCTTCATATATTGTTTAGATTCTTTATTTGCCATTCAGTATGTAACGTATAACATTTTACTATTACTGTATTTATAAGTAGTTATGCTAATTATATGTTTTTTATAGTTGACGGTCAGATGCGCCACGTATCCTTCATGAACACAATTTTTGTACATATAAACGACGTATCTGCCAGCTGAGCTAATGTAAATAAAGGTGGAAGAAGACTAGAAGGGGTATGTGGAGGGAGTTACGACCCTTGTTTATATAATTAGTGAAATAATCATAAGATAACTATTTAGTAAAAGATAAGGGAAAATGAGATGAAGAAGTAATCTCCGGATTGGGGTATCAAGCGAGAAAACCAGACACCCAACGAAGGATAAACGTGTGTGACTGTTGTAATTCATTAACTCACAGTAACTCACTGTTGGTATTCTGCGGCGGTGAGGGTCAAGATGATTTTATTACAGTATATTGTATTTTAGCTTTATAATAAGTTTTTTTTTTTTTTTTCAAAGTTTAGCTAAATACCTTAAACTGAAGTAGTGACTATGAATCAGTGACACACTGGGGTAAAGTATTCCTATTATTTAATATTCCCTTACAGAATGAATCCTGCATGTCTACGGTAGTCTTGATCTGCAGTGTTTTAAAATATTTTCTTTTGATGACCTGTTGTTGCTTGAGCCTTCTTTAAAATAAATATATGACACATTTGTTCGTCAGACACTCCATAGAGAATTTTATATGTTTCAATCATTTCACCTCTTTGCCCTTCTGTCTGCCAGCATTGGTATACTGTACTCGGCCATCTCAACCTCTCCTCATATCCCAGGTCTTTCAGCGTTGGTACCAGCTCACAGGCTCGCCTCTGTACATTTTCAGCAGCTTCGATATCCATAACTAGGTAAGGGTACCATACCAGATTGGCATATTCTAAATGTGGTATAACTATTGTCACATAAAGGGATTTGAAAATTCTTCATCTTGAGATACAGAAGTTCATCTTATGAGCCGAACTAACTTATTAGCTTTATTCACTTCTTCCTCAAGATGGTGTGAAATATGTACCATAGCTTATTATCAGTTATAACCCCAATGTCCTTTTCAGAATTTACTTTTTCCATTTTTTCTATCATATGGTATCCATAATATGCAATATTTACCATTCCAGTTCTCATATGCTTACCATACATTTTGGGGGTGAAATGAAAGTAACTGCTTTTCTGACCACCTCTTCATAACATTTCTATCCTCCTGAAGTTGATACTATCACCCAGATTTTTAAGTTGTCTGTATAATCTAGTATCATCTGCATATAAATGTTTCACACTCCCATTCTTTATAACTTCTGGCAAAGCATTTATGTATATTATAAATAATAACAGCCCGAGCACTGACCCTTGAGGACCTCCAGTTCTGACATCATGCCACTCGAACCTCTGACCATTGACTACTACACATTGTTTCCTGTCTGCTAGAAAAGCTTTTATCCAATCCAGATATTTTCCACCTATATAATAATTTTTTATTTGTCCAATAGTCTTCTATGCAATACTTTGTCAAATGCCTTCATAAAATCACAGTAGGTTATATCTTCTGTATCTTTTTCATCCAGAATCTGAGTCCACTGGTCTGTTAATTTGATAAGTCATAGAATCATAGAATGCCCTGGTAGAAGACCAAACTGCATTTACAACTTAGCCTGTCAAGGAATTTATTTGTCCTCTTATGTTCCATTATTCCTTCTTGATTAGAGGCTCCATTAACTTATGAACAACACTTGTGAGATGCACTGGTCTGTAGTTCCCTGGACCACAGCGGTTCCCTTGTTTGCATAAAGCTGTAATATTAGCAATTTTCCAGTCTGTTGGTACTTGGCCACTATTAAAAGAATGCTCAGATAGTAATTTCAAAAGTTCTTCCAACTGGCCTAGTACCTCTTTGATAATTTTGGGTGATACCCATCAGGTCCTGGAGATTTTTTCTTTTAAGTGTATTACTCACTCGCATAATACTTGAAATAGGAAACTGTATGGAGGACAGTGTAGGTACCGTATGATCTTAGTTAGGAGAATGGGTGCATCCCCATCTGGCTCATCAGTAAACACTTTGCTAAAATAATTTGCCAAAACTTCTGCATTTTCTTTGTCAGTACTTGTCTTATTTGTATTTTCCTCATTTACAGAGAGGTCTGTAATAGCTACCTGTTATTCTTCATCAATTAAACATTTCCACCACTTCTTCCTTAGTCTCCGCTGTCAGCACTAGGTCATCGGCATACGGCAATTCCCATGGGCCTTCCCCCGTACATTCTCTGGTTGCCTCCTCCATTACTATGTTGAACAACAGTGGACTGAGTGCTGAACCTTGATGTACCCCAATTCCTATTCCAAAATTTCCTGATGTTCCTGCTGTTGTCTTGACTTTTGATCTTGTACCAGCATAGAGAGACATGGCAGCTGCGATGAGTCTCTCAGGTACGGTACATTCTATCCTCTCAAGGCCCACTCTATAACTCCTCTTGGTACGGTAGGTACTCTATCAAAAGCTTTTTCCAGGTCCAGAAACACATGGTACAAGCATTTCCTCCTTTGTTGAAAGTTTTCCCTCCGATTCAAGGAGTTAGTGTACTAGACAGTGGTAATCTAGTCTTGTACCCAAACATTTTGATGGGGTTACTATGTGATTGGTAATTACTTTTTATTTATTTTTTGTAAATATATTTAATTACTGTACTAGTACCATATATACTTTTTTACACTAACAGTTCAGCGATGCCTCCTGTTGGTGAGTGCCCACCTGAGGAAATCCAGCCTTTAAAAACATTGGAGGAACTACTTGAATGGAGAGCACCAAAAGAAGATGTTGATGAGGTGGTGTATGTGGCCAGTTTGTCACCTCGTTCCCCACCACGCTCACCCACACACCTTAAGACTCTCCTCTGCCATGACATGATGGGTGGATATCTAGATGACAGGTAAGGAAATTACCAGTAGTCTTCTTGATGTTTACATCTTTATTGCCTCATCAAGAATGTAGGATTCCAGGGCTAGGCTATTCAGCCCAGACATCTAAGGCAAGACTAACGAGTCACTCATCCTTGAGTGGCAATTGGCCTTTGCGAGTAATAAGCTCCTAGCACCATATAATCCCACTATGGTCCATATCCAGTTGGAGCACCTTAACTACCAAGGGAGCTTGTAGTTTTGTCTGTGGAATTTCAGGTCTGCTTTGCTGCTGAACTTGCCATATGCAAATTTCTGCATGTGATTTAGGAAGTGGAGAAAGGTATGCAGTGTAAAGGTAGTAGTAGTAGTAGTAGTAGTTGTTCCCTAGGCAGTCTGGCTGAACAGCCCTGAGTCCCTTAGGAAGGCCATGGCCGAGACCGGGCTTTCCCACAGAGCTCTCAAAGAGTGCATGTTGTGTGTTGGCATAGGTGATTGTGTGCAATGCAGTCTTCCATAATGTGCTTAATATTATGGGGTGCTGTGTTGCATCCTGGACAGGCATCAGCAACGGAGTCATCCAGCCTCTTCTGGTAGCTTAAGAGTGCTGGATGGTGCCCACATCTCAGCCTGGCCAGGTGGACCCTGTCCTAACGAGGGAGATTGGATTCAGAAGGGTGGATGTCAGGAGGTCGTGCATGCAGCTGTGTGATGTCTTTAAGTGACTGAATGGAGCGGCGAGTGATCTGAGTGTGGATATGCTTCTGGAAGCTGGTCTGAGGTGGACGAGGGGGGAAAGATGACAGTATTTGTGTATGGTACCGTGTGCTGGGTGTTGTTTTGATGTTCCATGGTGTGGGTGGATGTGCTGCCATGTAATATAATGGATGTTGTGGGTTCGTGGAGGCTGTAGCAAGAATCTGGGTACCTCTCATGTCTAGGTGATCCTTGACTTTGAGGACTTTAGTTTCTTGATGTAGGTGGTCTGTGGGTGTAGTAGCTGTGCAGCCAGTGATTATTTTTAGGGCCTTGTTCTGTATGGTCTGTAGAGTGTTGTAGTGTGTTTTGGTGAGGTTAGGAGCCCAATTCAGGGCTTGCATAATTCATCACTGAATGTATGTATTGTTTGTATACTGTGGTGGTGGTTTCTTTGTTGTGTCCGAATGTTGTATGGGCAAGTGACCTCAAGGCATTGAGTCTTGGTGTTATTTTATTTTTCATGTTTGTGATGTGTTGTTTAACCCCTAGAACGCGGCTGTTACAGTCGTTCCCCCCCGAGTGGCGGGGTTGTATCGCGGTCTGAGTATCTGTAGGAAAATATTCGCCAAAAATCAGAGATTAACCCTAGAACATTATACTTGGTATGGCAGATAGTACTTACATTCAGCTTTCTCCAGAGACAGGTGTTGAGCCTTCGTGGACTACCCAAGGACTTGTGGAGACTTGCAAAGTTGGGTAACCAAATCTTCACTTTCACACCTCCAGCAACCCGGTTTCCCCTCTACCACAGCCTCATTCTGTCACAGTAAACTTTATACTACAACGTAAAGGTAGTTAGGAATCCGTATTTGTAGAATAAGCACTGAAAATAAGGCTAAAATCAACGGAGCGTACGGCCGACATGCACTGTGGCAGCGGTCTTCCCGTCACTCAACAAACATTTCCATTTTCACAGCTAAAAACATGTATACTACATTATTTTCAATCATATTACTTCCCAAAAGATCACCACGGCGCGCTTTTTATTCTGCCTTATGTCCGCCACTTTATTCTCGTTCCTGTCGGCCGCTTGCACTGACTGGGAAGAGCTAGAACTCGCCATAATCTTCACTTTGAAAGCCTGCAGTAAACTGACGCTAAACAGAGGCAAACCGTGAGAAAAAAAGCTAGTGTTACAACTGGGGAAACAAGCGTTTCCTAGTAGCATAAACTGCTTGTGAGAGGAGATCGCAGATTTACAGTTCTGAGCGCTCAGAGCGCTGCCATGTATCACAGCCAGGCTGGCCGGGCCGTGGTGGGGGGGGGACGGGGGGAAAACGCGATATTTGGCAACAACTGAGGTCAGTAGTACAAAGGTAAAGTATGCTAGTTGTAGCTAGAGAGTGGTGGTACTGATAGACAATACCAGCTGGAGCCTGCTTGCCTGCTGTTATTCAAAATTTACTAAAATCGCAAACGTGACGACCCGCCGTCCTGCCCTGTTGGCCGAGCGTCGCAAACGCGACGATCCGCGTTTTAGGGGTTAAATGACATTGATGTATTGTATTTTACACCAAGGATTGTGTGTGTGTGTGTGTGTGTGTGTGTGTGTGTGGCAGGGAAGTGTTGTTTACGGTGAGGTGTGGGATGTGACTGTGTGCTGCTGTCCTGTTTGTGAGAAGGGTCACTCTAGATTTGGCTGGGGCTATTTTTAGCCTGTTTGTGGTGAACCATTCGTGTAGCTTGTTGAGGTAAGGGTGCATGATGTGTGCAGCTGTGTTTGTGTTTTGGTGCGTACATGTTAGTGTTACATCATAAGCATAGGAAGCTATGTGTATCTGTAGTGTGTGGGGTGTGGGTATGTCATGCATGTATAGGTTAAAGAGTGCAGGGGACAAAACAGATCCTTGGGGGACGCCGTTTGTGAAGTTTCTGATGTTAGAAGACTGACCGACAAATGTTACATGTGCACATCTGCCTGCTAAGTGGTTTGCTAGCCATCTTTTTGTGTTATTGTGCATGTTTGTGTTGAGTATTTTGTTTGTGAGGTTGTGGCGGGGGATGGCATCAATAGCTTTGCTGATGTCTAGTGTGATTAGGAGTGTTCTGTTAGGTGGCCTAGCTGAATTCATGCCATTGAAAACTCTCTGTGTAAGGTCTGTAAGAAGGGTGTTTGTGGAGTGTAGTGGCCTAAAGCCATGTTGTGACTGGGCTAGGGGAATGTGAGGTGTGACTAGTTGTAGTACCAATCGTTCAGTGACTTTAGAGGGGGTGCAGAGGAGTGTGATGGGACGGTGTGAGGAGGGTAACGTGGGATCTTTGTTGTATTTAGGGATAATGATGATAATGCCATGCTTCCAGATGATGGGTATTATGTTGTGTGAGTAGCTGTAGTTTGATATGTTGGTGAGTGCTTGTATACCTTGTGGTCCAAGGTGTTTGAGGTGAATGTTGCTTATGTTGTCTGGTCCACAGGCAGATGACTGCATGAGGTTGTTAATGATGTGCTTCGTCTGGTTGTAAGTGAAAGGTGCGTAGTCTAGGTCTGTGGGGAACTGTCTTTTACGTCGGATGATACGTTGGTCTTCGGGATGGGGGTTTAGATGGCTGACTTGTGTAAAGTGATTGATGAGAGTGTTTGCTTGTTGTTTGTGTGAGGGTATGGTGTCTGTTGTTGTGATGGCAGTGTGTGATTGTGTATAGTTGCTGTTGGAATGTGTGATGCTGTTTAGTGTTTTGTAGAGTTTGCTGATGTTTGTTTTGTGGTCAAGTGTTTGGAGGTAATTTTTCCAGTTTAGTGTTTGCTGTTCTGATATTTTATTGTTTATTTGAGAGTTGAGTTCTTGTATTTGTTGTATGGTGTCTGGTGTATGGGGTGTTGGGGAGTGTCGCAGTGTGTCTCGTTGTTTGATGAGGTCTTGAATTTCTGGTGTGAAGTTGGGGTTGTGTCTCTTTCTGTTGCCTCTAGGGATGTGTCTTTTGTCTGTGTTTTGTGTAATTATATTGAAAGTGTGCACAGCGGTGTTGATGTTTGTGATGGGTGTACTGTTTAGTGTTTCGAAGTGTTGTTCTGTTTCAGTTACAAAGGCCTCCCAGTTGGCTCTCTTATAATTAGTGTGTGTGTGTGTTTGTGGCCAGCTGGGGTGATTCTGGTTTTGGTAGTGATGATGATTGGGAGGTGATCAGAACCTAGGGTTCTGACCACTCTCCATGATGTAGTGGGGGCGAGGTTTGGGGAGCAGAACGTGATGTCTGGTAATGATGAGAGGAAGAGGTTTTGGTGTGGGATTTGGGTATGTTGGTCTAGATTGTTCAGTATGAAAAGATGATCTGTCTGGGATTGTAGTACCAGTCCTCTGTCTGTGATAGGGTTGTTGACATGTAAAGGTTTGGATGTGTGGTAGGTGCAGATCCAGGAATATTAATAGAGGTGTTGCTCATATCACTTTCCAGATTAATGAAGGTTTGACAGCTCTTTTCTCGCAGACAACTAACAGTGGCTAACCAGGGATATTGCCTGAGCAGCATGGAAAATACCCGAGTCTGTCCATGTGCGGTTAGTGTAACAGAAGTTAGGGCTAGTTGGGCTGACAGAGACAGGTGGGTGAAAAATGATCACTGTCTTTGTTCGGTGTGCAAGAATGGACATGTTTGTAACTCTTATCTGTGTGGTGTGTGTGGAAGATGGGTACAGAGATATAGTGGTAAGAGATGTTGATTGTAATGTTCTGTAGTACTGTACTGTACTAGTCATAAGTACAGTATAACTTATCCAAGAGAAACTCTTTGGTTTAACCAAGACTGGAGAGAGTTGCTGTTGAGAATGTGCGTCGTGATTGTGTTGATGAATATTAATACAGTACAGTATTAGGATATGTTTATGTAAAGCTACAGAATGTTGTGAAAGTTTTTGGTGTATCAGATAGAGCCAGGATTCTGGGGGCTTGAATGATGAGTGAATGGAAGTGTGACCCATTGGATTGGGCATACTTAGGCTGCCTGGACATTGCTACTCCTCATCCTCCCCTAGGGTGGGAATGGAGGTCCAGATGATGACGATGATGATTAGGATAATATGATTATGCCCTGGGTAGTATGGCTAGTCCTTATTTTGATATGTCTTCTTTTTTCTTGTAATATTTTTTACTAATAGGTCCAAGTGATCAGATGGCACTTTGATAGTGGAGACTGGGATTGATTTAGAAATTACCTTGCCGATATTCCATGGCAATCTTTCTTCTCCAGTGACATTAGTTCTACCGAATGACTTCATACAAGCTGGTGTGGAATTGTTTGTACCCAGTCAGCAGTTCACTAAAAGATTCCCCAAAATGGTTTGACAGCAGTTGTGCCAGAGCAACAACCCAAAAGTCCTTCGCACATAACCTTTACTTTAAAAAAATCTGAATCACTCAGTCAATTTAAAAGTGCTAGAAACCATGCAAAAGCTGTAATAAATCTCGCTAAATCAAACTGTCTTCACAACCAAGCGTCCAAACTATTAAATAATCCTAATGACAGTGGAATATTCTAGTCAACACTCATTTCTTTGAATAGTAACTTAAACAAGTTATCATCCATTCCCCCACTAAAATCTTCTGATGGTAACACCATAAATTACCCGTGTGGTGAAGTGAACATCCTTGCCAGTACATTTGTAAGTAATTCTACATTACAGGAGGTCAGCCAGAACATCCCTGTGCTAGAACTTGACACTCTCAAAATTGCGTCACTGAAGATACAGAGTAGGTACGTAAAATTCATCCTAGACAGTTTGCCAGCCAACAAAGCTCCAAAGTGTTCCCTAGAACATGCTTCTGCTCCAGCTAAATTATTCAGACTATGCATACACATTTCTTCATCCATCCATCCATCATCCAATTCTACATTGCCCTATGAGGAGCATAGGAGCCTGGGGCTAGGCAAGTTGGTCCTGACATTTAAAATGAGAGTGACCAGCCTCACTCATCCCTGAGTGGCATTACATGAGCAATAAACTCCAGCCATCCCTTGGACATAAACCTTCACCGGCTCAGTCTGATTGGAGCACCTTAATTATCCACTAAACAACCAGGCGCCATAATTTGGTTATATGGTTACCACCCAGCGTAGTAAATGGTTTCTTGGTGTACAGGAAACCGTTTGGCTTGTCATTCAGTGTAGAGTCACCCATAGGCAGAAGGAAGAGGAAAGAATGAAGGAAAGAAAGACCGAAGAGGGAGTGTAAAGTCACCCATAGGCAGAAAAAAGTAGAGAGAGTGAAGGAAAGAAAGACAGAAGAGGATGGATGGAAGAGAAGAAAGGGCAGACACCCAAAGCAGCACTACATTGAGTGAGTGGATGGTAATTGCCCCCACCTACCACTGCCTATCAGAATTCTTTTATTCTCCAAACTGCATCTGTCTGGGACTTGCATCCCCAGAGTTGTTTCCCCCCAAACTTCAACCTACGTCTTTTCAAGTCCAACTGTTACAGATTTTTTAAGGAATGGAGGACACTTCTAATCTGGTATATGGATTATTATTTTTTTAATTCATTTGTTTTTCTGTCCTCTGTTCTGTTATTGTTAAAAGAAAGTAAATCACAGAAGCATTGACTTAAAATTTTATTGCAACCTTTACGGTGGATTTGCCTGTTTACTATAATTTATAGTCCCAGTTGGAAAAAGTTTTGATATTTTAAATCATATCCCTAAATTATAATCAGGATTGACAACATGGTGTATGCAGAAGTGAGTTTAATTGCAAGAGTAGTTAATTTTGTGGATTGATGCCTGTGTTGAGGTGAAGGGATTTTCAATTCAAGTGATGCCATGCTCCCTCATAAGATGTCCCCATGTTGAGGTTGACAATGGTAGAGCTGATATTTTCTATGGAGGAGAAGTGAAACCAAGTGCAAAACCAGTGAACTGCTTCCCTACAGTTGCTGGAAACTGTTAGGAAGAAAGTAATATCAGGTGTGCACTAAGATTTGTAACAGTGTGAGAGTCACAGCATGGGCTTTGTTTTACTGTGGCCAAGTTTCCTTCCCATCATTGTGTAATCACATTTCACTCTCATGATAGTACCCCCAGGGTTGACTGTAGCCTATCATCTGCTACCAACATGAAGGAACTATGTGTCAATAAAGGGGAAATTATATGTTTACTGTATGAAAAATTTAACAGTCAAATTAAAGGAAAGACCATAATAAAGGTACCATTAAAAAAAGAAGGATACAATAAAGGCAACATTAAAAGAAAGAAGGACATAATAAAGACAATATATAACCAGAATTTGGTGTATTTTGACAGCTTGGTAGATACCAGCAGCTGAAATTGGTAGGTACTGAGATAAAAAAGGTCAGCTCATACAGACTATCTTCCCCACCAGATTTTACCAAGGATGTGACAACAAAGATGCATACAGATTCTACCACTGGTCTGGGGTAGACACCTTTGTTTACTTCAGTCATAATCTTGTCACCATTCCACCCCCGTGCTGGATAAATGCTGCACATCGTCATGGGGTCAAGGTCCTAGGTAAGGTTAACTGTAGAACACTTCTCATTACATTTGACCCCTTCAATTTGGTGACATTTATTTTATTCTTGCCATCTGCTGATGATTTTATTTAGCTTAGAATATGCCTTTGAGCCAGAGGGATCATGTATTCCCTTCATAAATCCCTTTTTAGCGAGAGGTTCTTCCCAGCTTAAATAAAATCATCTGGTGACAGTAAGAATAACATGAAAAATTTGTCAGCAGATTCAAGGATTAATATTGTTTGACCCTTGCTGGGCTTATTCTTTGTAAAGTAGTTTACCTCCCTTGAGTCACTGTTTTATAACCAGTGTAAATTATATCTCATATGAGGCATGCAGCTTGGGTCGTGCAGGCCTTCACTGTGCCTCATACGAGGTCTGTGTCTTGACAAGGGTTAACTTTTTGAATCTGGTAATGTGTATCATTGTTTTTTCTTGCTGCCTCCAGACAGCTTTATTCGGCTTGAGGGAGACTTGTTGTGGTGAAGGAGCTGCTGAAAACAACACTCACTTTCTCCAGTTTGAAAACCCTCTCCCAAGCCATATAAAATCATGAAGTAGCAGCAGAAAAAAAATGACTATGTTATCAGATTGAAGGATTTAACATTGTTTCACTTAGATTAACCTCTTTGATCTGATGGGGTGTTCCATTTCATGTATGCTGCTTACAGACTTCAAGCTGGAAAATTTAGATATAGCATTCTGTATCACAGCTAGAGGTCCTCCCTCACAGCTAGAGGTCCTCCTTAAGTTGAAAAAATATTTGTGGCAGTCATTTGATTTTTAAAAAGTTATCAGAGTGAAAGGGTTAAGTTGCAAATAAATTGATACCAGTACCTTTTCTTCATGTAAAGTTGTTTGTAATTTAAGTGTAGCAAAGGTTGTTGGAGATCAGGAATGAGAGTTTTGTTGTGTGTGTGTGTGTGTGTGTGCATGCATGGGTGTGTGCATGTGTGTTTTCTTCTTAGGTGTGATACAGAAACATGTCCTTTTAAAGTTGTTTCATTTGAATTTTTTTTTTCCCCATATCCTGCGTTAGCATGTACAGAATATCGTAACATTTTCTGTTCATGTGGTTTTATAATGTGGAAGAAATAGAAAAATCATATTTTTTATGTAGATGGTGGCAGCCATCATCCACTCACTTGCTATAGTGCTGCCTACTTCTTCCTTCACTTTTTTCATGATTTTTCTGTGTGTGCCCTCCTCTCTTCTGAATTCTCCCATCTTTCCTGTCAATTTTATTACTCTTCTTTTCTTTTCAGGTAGCTTTACATTGAGTGACAAGCTTAATGATTTCCTGTAAACCAAGAAACCATTTACAGTGCAGGGTGGTATCCATATAACTAACCCATACATGTTCCCTATGAGTTAACATGTGGGTTGGTGGAGGGTTATTGCCCCTCCCTGTAAAACAATGAGGAGTAATGGGGAAATAATTTAATGGAATTGGTAATGGAAAACGTGTTAACCCAATTAAAGAAAATACAAGAATTAGGAGTGATGATGAACGATCAAGACTTGACTTAGTATTCACTAAGGACCTAAATGATGTGAAGAACATAACCTATCAATGCCCCTTTGGTAAAAGTGATCATCTGGTTATTGAGATGGAAGTAGCGGGAGTAAGGGAAGGAGAAAGAGCTGAAAAACACAAAAGAAAATATATACAAGTTTGGGAAGGCAGACTTTGCTTCCCTGAGGAACTTTTTCCAAAATGTAGACTGGAGTAGAATGCATACGACCACAAATGCTGATGAGAAATATGGGTTTTTGATTGAAGTGTATAAAACAAGAGTTAGTAAATATGTCCCAAAATTTTCTGCAGCTATGGAAAGGAAGAAGGAATGGTTTAACAACAGATGTAGAATGGCACATGAGGCAAGAAAAAGAGCATGGAATAAAGTGAGAAAAAGGTACAGTGAAAGGGCTTGGGAGGAGTACAAGCAGGTAAGAAATGAACATGTAAGGGTTGGAGAGAAGAAGAAAGGAAATATAAAAAAGATATTGTAAATAAATGTAAAAAAGAGCTGGAACTATTTTATAGGTTTGTAAATGGTAAAATGAAAGTTAAGGACAATATAATATGGTTGAAGGATGGAGATGAAACTTACAAAAGAGAAGAAGAATTGTGTGAAATAATGAACAACAAGCTGCAGTCAGTTCATGTGTTGGAAAAGGAATTTAGGGAACCTGAAATGGAACCCAGGATGACGGGAATGGCAGAAATTACAGTTGATGTGAATGAGGTGCTGCAGCTGATGAAGGATTTGGATGTGAGAAAAGCAATGGGACCAGATGGTGTGGCTGGATGGATCCTGAAGGAATGTGCAGACCAGTTAGTGTGGCCTGTTTATGTCATCATCAAGAAATCACTGGAAAATGGACAGTTACCTAAAGATTGTAAAAGAGCAAGTATAGTGCCAGTCTTCAAGGGAGGAGATAGGGAAGATCCACTCAATTACAGACCTGTATCACTTACTAGTATTGTTTGTAAAATCTGCGAGAAAATTATTAGAAAAAGATGGATAAAGCATTTAGAACAGGGGTTCCCAACCTTTATTTACCCATTACCCCATTTTCCACACCTCCCTTCACTCATTACCCCTCATTGCTTATGTTTCCACAATTGCATTTTAGCTGCTTAACATTTTGATGCCTAGATTTTAGTTTGAATGTAGGACTTAATTAAAGGTTAGGCTAAAACCAAGAGAGTTATTGCAAGGAGTAATTTATTTTTATTATTAACACTGATACCAAATAAACCTGACTTTAAACATTCATCTCTGAATTTTAGTATAGGTCTGAAAGTCTATCATAACTGGTATGATTTTTAGATTTTTTTTTTTTTTTGTTACCTCCCCCATTACCCTTCACAAAAGACCAAATTACCCCACTTGGGGTAATTTACCCCAGGTTGGGAACCCCTGATTTAGAAGAAAATGAAGTGATAACACCAAGACAGTTTGGTTTTAGGGAAGGAAGGTCATGTGTTACTAACGTATTAAGTTTCTACAGTAGGGTAATAGATGTCACACAAGAGAGAGAGGGATGGGCAGATTGTGTCTCTGTCGATCTCAAGAAGCATTTGACAGGGTGCCCTATAGGAGGCTGCTGTGGAAGTTGAAGACCTTAGGGGTGCATGGGAAACTGTTAGAGTGGATGGGAGATTACTTGATGGAAAGGCAGATGAGAACAGTCATAAGAGACAAGATGTCACAATGGAGAAACATGACTAGTGGAGTACACCAGGGCTCTGTCTTAGCCCCAATAATGTTTCTGATATATGTAAATGATTTGCCAGAGGGTTTGAATAGTTACATGAGTATGTTCACAGATGATGCTAAAATCATGAAACATATTAAAGGTATTGATAGTTGTAAATAACTGCAAGAGGACTTGGACAAACTCCACAGCTGGAGCCAGACTTGGAAAATGGATTTTAATGCCAAGAGTGTCATGTATTAGAAATGGGAATGAGTGAAAAAAGATCACACTGGACATATAAAATGGGCAATGAGATAATTAGTGAAAGAAAAGATGAGAAAGATTTGGGAGTGATTATTCAGGATGACTTGTCACCAGAAAAGCATATAAACAAAATCATTGGAGGAACTTATGGATTACTGACCAACATGAGAGTGGCTTTTAATTATATGGACGAGGAAATGCTGGGGGAGTTGATAGTGACCAGATAAGACCAAGACTGGAGTATGCGATTGTGGTATTGTCACCTCATTTGAAGAAGCATATTAATAAACTAGAGAGGGTTCAACGGATGGCAACGAGGATGATACCATGCATAAGGGAACTCACGTACGAGGAGAGATTGGAAAAACTGAAGTTACCAACACTGTGTGAGAGAAGGGAAAGAGGTGACTTGATCACGATAGTTAGAAATGTAGGAGAATTGGAAAGGGTGGATAGAGAGGATCTTTTTGTGCTGGATGATGGAAGAACAGGAGGTCATGACTTCTAGTTGAGGAAAAGTAGATGTCTTAATGATCTTAAAAGGTTCAGTTTCCCGAATAGAAGCGATGGGAACCCACGAGCATAGTATATTTCGTGTGTATCTCAATTAAGTATATTGGGTAACTACATAAGTATTTGAAACGACTTAGACGAAAAGGTGGTGTAGGAGAAAAACATTCGTGTGTGTAAAAGTACACTAGATAAATGTGGATACGGAGACAGGACAATACGAGCATCACTCAATTCCTGTATACTACAAATAGGTAAATAGGTAAATACACACACACACACACACACACACACACACACACACACACACACACACAGTCTGCTCACTGCCATCCACTTATCTCTCACCTAATTGCCACCTCTCACTATGTATGCTTTCTTTTTTCAGCAAATTTTTTTTTTGTTAATTTATGCTGTTTTTGTAGTTTTTCACTTACCTTTAGGCAGATAGGCCATTACCTGAAGATCTATCTATCTATCTATTGCCAGACGCCTCAGTCCCGTTTGGGGTGGCCACAAACAAATCGCCTCCAAGTCGCCCTGTCCCCCGCCATTTCACTCCCCTGCTCCCAACTCACACCCCCCTCTCTCATATACCTCTCCACCCCATCCCTCCATCTCATCCTCGGCCTCCCCCTCCCTCTTTCCCCCTCCACCTCACTCACATACACTCTCTTCATCAGTCTACTGAACCAAATTCAATGCATAGTTACGTCTGCTGAATTTACTTCACCAGCTGATGACAGTGAAAACATTAAGCTGCATTACTGAATTTTTATCACATAATTTACTGGTAATTCATATTGTGTATTTGAAATTGAATGTTTCTTTTCCAGCCAGTAAATATTTGTATGTCACATTGTATCCTCATAATTTAATGTCTTTCTAAGTACAGTAAGATACTTTCATGAACACTCAAACACACCTGATGATGATGGGAGATGGGAGAATGACATGATTTCCTTTTGCTGTTGGGCCAAGAAAGTGGTATGAATTTATTTTGCCCTTTTTTTTAATGCCCAGTGGTTTTCTTAGAGAGTGAATGTGTGCTACGTTGAATGTTAGCTATGATCAGGAAGTGGTGAAACTTTTTCAAGGGAGCCAAAGAGTGGACTGCAGAAAAAATTTGGGATTTCACCATACCAGTTAGCCATATAACATGGCATTCAGTTGGGCGATTTGTGCATTTCAATTTGCACAGTAAAATTTCTGGATACAATTGCTGTGAAAATTGAGGGTCTGCTGAAAGGCATTAGAGTTTTTGAGCAAGCATGACTGAAGTGTGGATGCAGCAATATGAGTAATGGATGTATTAAGTAAATTGTATCATGATCAACACAATTGTAATATGATCGAAAAATTCGTCTACTGTATTGTAATAAATCACGGTACAAGGTATTGTGAAACCTGACATTGGTAAAAATCTGACAAGTGGATTAAACAAATCTTGATAACTGTCATGGTATGGTATGTGTGTAACTAATCATCATCACCATCACCATCATTATCATCGTCGTCATTTTCATCATCATCATCATCATCATCATCCTAACCCAGTTTTCAGTGAAAAAAATGTAACTAATGAGTGTCCTACTTACCAGGCACATTGATAACCGAGTGGGACAGTGGGGAAGCCATTTGCCGCAAGATGTTGGCTGACAAGGAATCAATTTCGACTACAGTATCACAGTTGGTCAGAGTTGCTAAATATCACAGATTTGATGGCTGGCTTGTGAATATTGAAAACAAGATTGATCCTGAGCAGGTGATGATTTTTTGTATTTCTTACATGATATAGTGCATACATAATTCATGAATTAGGAACAGATTTTGTGGTTTTGGAACTCTTTTAGAATTTGATGATCAGCAGACTGACTCAAGCAGGAGCATATCTGTAGAGGGCATGCCAAAAAAAGTTATGCATGGTGGTTAGGGGTGTGTTATGAAGAGTCAGAATTCTGGGTGCTTTATTGATGTGGTAATAAAGTATCTGGCCCTTTTCTTTGGGCATGCTGTACATAGTTCTCTCTCTCTTTCATCCTTTCTCTTTCCTTGTTTTCAGGACCCTGCCTCACCTTATCGTTAGGTGGGTGAAGGAAGTTAGGATGATGATAATAATGTAGTTTGTCATATACAAAGACCACAGGAAGTTTTTAATTTGAGAAAGGTATTGCTAAACAGTTAGCAGGTAGATATTAAGGTACTGTATATACAGATCTGGCAGCAGAGATGAAATATGCCAAATACAAATAATAGGAAGTGATAGGAAGCATTAGGAGGAATACACTGAGGTGGTTTGGCCATGTGGAGAGGATGGAGGGTGAAAGACTGACAAAGAGAGTGTATGTGAATGAGGTGGAGGGGAGGAGAGGGAGGCGGAGGCTGAGGATGAGATGGAGGGATGGGGTGGAGAGGTATATGAGAGAGGGGTGTGTGAGTTGGGAGCAGGGCAGTGAAATGGCGGAGGACAGGGCGACGTGGAGGCGATTTGTTTGTGGCCACCACGAGCGGGATTGAGGCGTCTGGCAGTAGATAGATAGATAGATAGACAAATAATACAGGTGCATAGGAATTGCCATATTGCTGGTATTTATAGAGAAGTACAGTTTAATTGTGTGGAAATGATACTGTAAAGCAGTTAGATGAAGAAACGGTAGTCAGTATGCAGCCAATAGAAAGAGGAAACATGAGTATGAAGAGGGAACTTACCAAAAATCTGGAAACTGAGCTAAAGAATGTTACACTGAGTCTTTGTTGTATTTTATGCCACCTTTTTGTTATTCTTATTTAATTGGAAGTCCACCGTTTATTATAGGCAAACTCCTCATAACCGTTCCATTGCTACCTAAAAAGCAGATTTGTCAATGTCTTATATTTTACAGGCATTATTACATGAAAAATACGATATTTTGTAAAACATTCCTGACATAATGAGGACTTGTATTCTGCATTTTGCCAGGCAGTGTTTGCTGTTATCATGGATCAGCCTTGTTCAGTCAGTGGCCACTGTACAGTATACACACGCGCTAATGGAGCACTGTCATTGAGTGGCAGCTGTATGGGTCAGTCTCTCCATTTGGTGAGCCAGTCTTATTTGGACATGAACCTGTGAACTAAAGGAAGCATCATTTCAGTCAGGCACTCCCAAAGATCTTGTGTTGATGTTAAAGAATTGGTCTGTGTTTTAAGAGTGAGGTACATGAGGTGAATTAGTGTGTTGTAGTGTGAGGGCTGCTTAACACTGAGGACAGAATGGATCATTTGAGTTGTGTTTTATGTTGATACTGAAGCTTAGTAAGAGAATGACCACACTATAGAAAGCAAGGTGAGTTCCTTCAGTAATGAGTTCATTGTCAACCTGGTGAAGTCTGCAACCAATGCAACTGCACCATCAACAAAATTAAGCCACCATTAGACAGATTTAGAAGAGTGTCACCTTACTCTTAACTTGGTAAAGAAATACAAAAAGTAACGCAAAAATGTTTATAGTGTAAGTGCTTCAGATTAGGCTTCCATTACCCGTACTTGAGTCTAAATTCTGTCAAAGGGAGATTATTTTTTTAGTATGTTATCAGTAATGTAATCAGTCAGTGTTAGCAGTTTATTTTTTGTTTTGTTTTTTTGTGAAAGGCCTTGGACACATTACAGAAGCATGTATCAGTTTAGGTCACCAGATAGCAACTTTCCATGCTTCAGGATCTTTGACAGGATGTTATTAATCTCTTAAGTTTTAGGTCAGTTTGAAGGATATCATCCTTATTCATCTTAGTTCAACTTCTTGATGCCTCACCCTCCACATTTGCTGTCTTAGATATTTTCTTAGCATTTTCCTCCTTGATTCACTCCAACTATCCAGACTTCCTCAATTTCCCCCAGTGTGTCACATCCCTAATATCATCAGTTCCCCGCTGATCTTTCAGTTGCTCAATTATAATTCTGCCGTGTCATTCAGGGAAGCACCACAGCTGTGTGACCATCCTCATTTTTATATGCTCCATCCTTTGCTTGTCATCTTCCTTGACTGCTAAAGTTTCACTGCTGTAGTACATTATGCTTCTCACACATGCAGCTTACACTTTTCCCTTAGTGCATAGAGAAAGCCCCTTCTGTTTTCATGAGAAAACAGTTCCCAATGCTTCTTCCATCTATTCATAACCCAAGCAGTCCCCTGATCCCCATCCCCCAGCACAGATCATATCATCATTCTTTTTCATCATCATGTCCTCTTTTTCCATGGTGATGTCGAGTCCAGAAAGCAAGGAAAGAGAAAAACAGGGAGAACTAGCAACTGTATGCCCAATGAAATGGCCCAGACACTCATACACTACCCATTTAAGCTGTAGAATCTGTGCTGTGTGTGTGTGTGTGTGTGTGTGTGTGTGTGTGTGTTAGCACAATAACTTCACAACTGCTCAAGGTATCATCACAAAATTTTACAAGTGTGTAGTAGAGAAAAAAAGTGATCATGAGTTTGACAAATGTGAAAGTAGGTCAAGGTCTGTCTGTTTGTTACCACGATAATTTCGCAACCACGCATGATATCATCACAAAATTTTACAGGTGGGTAGTGGGGATGAAAATCCCCTACAAGTATTGTTTTCAATTTTTCTGTCTTGGTTTCTGTTAGCACAATAACTTAGTAACCACTCAAGATATAATCACAAAATTTCACAGGTGTATAGTAGGGATGATAATTTCTTACGAGTTCGAAATTAGTGAAAGTTGGTCAAGGTCTGTGTGTCTGTTGCCACGGTATCTTCGCAACCACTCAAAATATCAAGACATAATTTTACAGGTGTGTAGTAGGGATGAAAATCTTTTACAAGTTCGAAATTGGTGAATGTAGGTCAACGTCAAGGTCATATTCCGAGTCGCACTAGATATGAATCAGCTCGCGGCTGTTGTGATTCCCTGCTTGGGAGAGTCTCTAGTTGTTGTTGTTATTGTTGCAAACCCAGACTCATCTGAATGTGAACCTGGCACACTGTAGACTGAAGCTGCCTTTCCTGCAGCCTGCCATACTCCCTGCAGAGGGTAGGGAAAGAATTGCAGAACATTTGTAGAACTGGTCAGTAGAGCCACCCAGCTATATCAGCGACACCACAGGAAGGCGTCCCTCACCGGCACCAGCACCTGGGACAGAAAATGTTTAAAGAATAATTGAATGATGAGTTTGACTAGGACAGGGAAGGTTTTTGGCCCATGGCCTTTGATTGATGCTGCTAATGTGAGTGGGGCAATAGGCAGGTGTCTGGATGACTGCTGAAATGTTGAAAGCCTTAGGAGATATAGGAGTGAGGTTAGTCACTTACCTGATAAATATGATTATATATGAGGGTGTAGTCCAGACGATTGGCTGAAGAGTGTAATTGTAAATGTGTACAAGGGAAAGGGTGATGCCCTGGAATGAGGAAATTATAGGCATAAAGCTTTTAGATCAGATAAATGAAGGTAATGGAAAGAGTTCTGGAAGGTATGACTGAGTGAACATTGATGAGATGCAGTTTGGGTTTATGCCAGGTAAAAAGACCGACCAGAGAATGAAAGTAATGGAAAGAGTTCTAGAAGGTATTATAGAGTGATCATTGATGAGATGCAGGGTTTATGCCAGGTAAAAGGACCACTGATGGCAATACTGTCAAAGAAGAGGGAGAGTGGCTATGTGAGATTTGTCACAAGGGTGTGGGAAGCAATTCCATAATGTTTGTGACAAGTGGGCACTTAAGAGATGTAGTGGTATTGGAGGTAGACTGTGAGATAATGCTGATTCAATGTGTGCAGTGTGTCGGGGAGAGCTTGTGGATATTGCCAGTCATGAAAGGATTGAACATGTTGGTGAGTCTCGAGTGCATGGAAGAGTTTTGTCATTTGAGAGACATGTTATGTGCCGGAAGTGGGGCAGGAGCTAGCTGTACGGCTAGAGTGAGAAGCGGTTGGAAGAAGTTTAGGGAGCTGTTGCCTTTCCTGACATTGAAAGGGCTCTCCCTCTGTTATAAGGGATCTTTGTATATGGCATGTGTCAGGAGTGTATTGCTGTATGGTAGTGAGACCTAGGCAGTAAAGGAAGAGGATATTCACAGGCTCAAACATAAAGAAATGGTAATGATTAGGTGGATGTGCAGTTTGTCCTTGAGTGTAAGGCCAAGGGAGGGCTAAGTTTACAATGGAAGAGTTGAGAGGTAGGATGGGACTGGAGTGTATTGGTGTGATGAGGAGAGGGAGATTGAGATGGTTTAGGCATGTGAAGAGGATGGGGATGATAACTGGGTGCAGAAAGTGAGAAGTATTAATGCTGGGGGTAGGGTAGTGAGAGGTGGGCCAAAAAAGACCTGGGTCAAGATCACAGAGTGTGACCTCAGGGTTCAGGGACTGAATAGAGAAGTAGCATTTACAGCCGCCATTAGGTGACCAAGGCCGACGCATGGAAGCGTGTTGTAGCCTTCAAAATGAAAAAAATAAATAAATGAATAAATAACCTATACAGGTAGTTTGTATTAGAAAACGTATGAAATTATGACGAGTGAAATTGGAAGAGTTCTTATTAATGAAAGAGAAGTAACTGATAAATGAAGTTTTCTTGTTTAACTAATGTATGAGATTGGTAAAAGGATTATATTATTATTTTATTTGGTGTTGAACAAAGAAGGAATAAGATTGTTGGGAGTATATAGTTTGGATTTATTAAGTGATAAGGTATTTATTTTTTTTATTTCAGATTGAAGGACTGATAAATTTTCTGCAGATGTTAATGCAGGGCATGAAAGAGGTTTGGCCAGGGTGTGAAGTAATTTGGTACGACAGCGTGACAAAGGAGGGCAAGTTGGAGTGGCAGAATGAACTCAATCAGCTCAACAGGTAATGGAAGATTCTCTGCAGAACTTTATAAATATAAATGCAGATGATCCTCACTGCATGTCACCCTTTTTAACAGTTTTTCCAGGTACCCTTAAATATGGCAGTCT
Source organism: Coenobita brevimanus (assembly GCF_032717465.1). NCBI lineage: Eukaryota > Metazoa > Arthropoda > Malacostraca > Decapoda > Coenobitidae > Coenobita > Coenobita brevimanus. The sequence goes on along the minus strand of NC_137030.1, from coordinate 29,701,156 downwards.
TTTTGTGGTTTATTTTTGCTCCCAAAGTTCCTGATTATTTTATTCACTTTAATAGAACCCCATGGAAGAGAACAAGGTACACAATGCAATATCATCCCAAGCCCTTGCAGTTCAGAAAATGTGTCAGAAAGTGAGTAAAATTGTCTAGGAGTAGTATGAATATAACAAGAAATGTATATTACTGGATTGAAGGGATTAAGTCTACAGTATGTTAATAAAATGTCAAATTTCCAGTGCCACCTGTAAAACTGATTTACCGTTTCTTGTCATTGTACATTACCATTTATGTGGAAAGAGTTGATACTTTTGGAGCTCACAGCTGACTTATATTGAAGACATACAATCATTGTACTGTACTGTAAGTTCTGTCAGGGATAAGAACATTGAGGATATTGTAATAATAATAATAATAATAATAATTAGTTATAATCCTCATAATTCACTTATGTCCTCTTTATTCTTGCCATCACCAGATTATTTTGTACATTTTAGGAAAGATGTTTTGTATTGTACATGCACCTGATTTTTACAGTACCAAACTTGGTAGAAGGGTTAAGGGTCAGCTGAGGGGTAGGCCAGTTGTTTTGGAGAATAGTAGTTCAGAGCTCAAGGCCTCATGGCGACATCAATTTAAATAGTTTTAATCTGATTTAAGCCAAACTTGGTGAAAGGCCTGAGGGTAAGCTAGTATGCATGGAATTAGTTTTGAGAATAATTAGTCAGAGTTTAAGGCTGTGTCAACATTCAACCCATGTGTGTCTATATTTGAACAAAATAATTATTATAGTTCTGATCTGAATTGAACCAGACTTATTGGAAGTGTTGAGGGTCAGCCAGGGGGTTGATCAGTTGCTTTTAAGAACAGTAAGTCAAAGATTAAGGTCATAGCAGGAACACCAGCTTTTTATCTGATATAAACCAGTCTTTGTGGAAATGTTCTGGGTAAGACAAGGGTAAAGGGATTTATAAGAATCAGCCAAAAGTCAGGGTCACATGGCAAAGTCAGCTTAAGCATTTCGAATCCAATTCAGACCAGTCTTGATGGAAGTGTTGAGGATAAGGCAAGGACAAAAAGATTTGATTTTAGGAACACTAAGTCAGTGCTTACGATCACAGGACAAGATCAGAGTTCAACCTGTGTGTATGCGTGCTTGTCAGCAGTATAACTAAAACAGTTTTGATCTGATTTTAACCAAACCTGGTAGGAAGATTAAGGATCTGCCAAAGGGTTTAGATAACTTTTTTTTTTTTTTTTTTTTTCCCCCCCAATAATACATCAAAGGTATGGGTGACATGGCAAGGTCAGCTTAAACATTCCTTTTTCTGGCTTAGAGAAAGATACAGTATGTAAGAGAGCTGAGGATAAAAGAAGAATGAAGGAATTTGATTCTGAGAATGATCCATCTGAGGTCAGAGTCACAGGGCAAAGTCAATGTTGAACCCTGTAACAAAGAGTTTTTATTTGATTTGGACCAAATATGGTGGAAGGTCAGCCAAGGATGAAGAAATTTTTGTTTTGAGAATAGTAGGTCAAAGGTCAAGGTCACAGAACAGTTTTGGTCCAATCTGGGCCAATCTTTGTGGAATGGTTGTGCGTAAAACAAGAATGAAATAGTTCAACTTTGAGAACAATTGGTTGAGTATCAAGGGCAAAATCAACTATTTGTCCCTTAAACTGCTTGTAAAGTGCGGGTGTTGTATTCTGTAAGTGCATTTTCTTGTTTTATTTTTGCTCTTTCTTGATGGTTTTATTTAGCACAGGGTAGACTTTTCATACTGGAGGGGTTAGGCATAGCCTTTATAAATCTCTTCAGTACAGTCACACCTTGGTATGCGATGAGGTTACCTCAAGTGAAAGCTCATCACATGATGATTTATCATTTACTGAGGTTAACATAGAGTGGGTTCAGAGGGGATGGGGAGAAGCCCAAGGACCACGTAGCCTAAATTCTATAAAAAAAAAAAAAAAAAATCTTTTAGGCTTGCCCTCCATACCCTCAGTAGCACCATGCTTTTCTGCTAAGCATAGCATCCTTGCCAGACATGATTTCCAAGTCACACTGAACAAGTTATCACTCCACTTAATATTGCACACTTGCATTGTTAGTTAGTGATTGCAGTGCTGTTTCAGTGTCCTTGCACGCACGAAATGGAATGAAAAGCTGCGTTTTCGCGAGGCTTTTAGACCGGTATCGACTGGTTTAGACCGGTCTTATTGCTGTTCTGGCGACACAATTAGACCGGTACAGACAGGTCCAAAGCAGTCCTGCCCCACAAGCTAGAGCCGCGTTTTCGTGAGGCTTTTAGACCGGTATCGATCGGTTTAGACTGGTCTTATTGCTGTTCTGGCGAGACAATTAGACCGGTACAGACAGGTCCAAAGCAGTCCTACCCCCACAAGCTAGCCTAGGCGTGACCGGTTTGTGCACAAATGTATGCGCGTCAGCAACAGCCAAGAAGGAGGCGAGGAGCATCCTTGGCAGGGTGTAAACCTCGATGGTCAACAATGGTGGACTTGGTAATAAGGTTTGTTTTAAATTACATTTTCAAGTCTAGCAGAGCCCGTGATCATCCAAGAAAGGAACCAAATAAATCTTACCATGAAGTAGAGGCTTTGTATTACTACAGATCACACAAAATAAGATTATTAAAGCATTAATGACCGAGATAAAAATCGAGGGGAAGCATGAAATTTGTGTAATCAGCGCCATTCCCCGACATTTGTTTACATTCTTCTAGGCCACGCCCAGTCACTCATGCAGCCAATAGCAGGCTCAGACAGGATCGGACCAACATTAGCCCGTTCTCACGATCATTTATGAGTCCAGACCGGTCTAAACTAGTCCAAAGTGGCCCGCAAAAATGCGGCTAAATGGAGATGACCACCACGAACGTAAACACTGGGCAGCCATCTTGACTCAGATGTCTGACTGTCAGCTTGCATGGGAGACATCATGTAGGCACAGGAATGTCGCACACTGCGACCACAATTATCATATAGTGTAATCGACTTTTGCCATCATTATTGCAAAACTGGGTGTAACTTTTAGTTCATCGTTCTCTCAGTTTATCATGTACCAAACTTACGTATATCAAGGCCCGACTATATCAGAGACGTTTCTTAATTTGAGTAAAGTACTTTGGGAGCAACAAGTACAGTATTAAAAAAAAAAATTATCCAGATTCAAGGGATTAAAGAAGCTTGCAAACAGTGAATACTAGTATATAAGTGAACAAGCAAGAGTTTGTCCTGCTTACCAATATTCTGTTGTTTCATTGTTTTGGTCCAAGCTCCTTCAAATCACATACAGCTAAGGTGTTTTTTATGCATATCACAGTAGTTCTTGAACAAATAGAATATCTTCCCTTTGCTTGACTTCTTCAGTTCAGTGACCTATTATTTACTTTGTTCTTGCTATCTCCAGATGATTTTGATTACCTTTGGATAGGCTTTGTAGAGTGGAGGGGTTAGATACAGCCTTCATTAATTCCAACACTGCTAGAAATCTTTCTTAAACTGGACAAAATAATGTGGTTGTAATCTTGGTAAAAATATGCCGTCACAGGTATTTTTGTTGATCAGTTCTGTCCTGTCTGGCTGAGCAGACCCATCAACTGCAGGCAAACAGCTGCCCCTGCAGGGCCATCCTGTGCAGTGAACTGATGTTCCCTAGTGGTTGACAGTGCCTTGCTGCAGCGAGGGCCGGGGAAAAGTGTGGAGGTTTGGTTTCTGGATGGATGTCACATTTGCATCTCCACCCTGTTAACAGGAGCATGTCACCCTTTTTTTTGGTTATATGGTTACCACTCATTGTTGTAAATGGTGTCCTGGATTAGGGGAAACCATTTGGCTTGGCATTCAGTGCAAAGCCGCGTGAAGTGGAAAGAAGAGTACTGTACAGTAATAAAAAGTGATTGGAAGGAAAGGTAGAAGCAGGAAGAGAGGAGGACAGGCAGAAAAATAAAAAGATAAGGGTGAAGGAAGAAGCAGGCAGCACTACAGCACTTGAATGGACGGTGGTCACCACCACCAACCACAATGTCATTATAGTGAAGGAGTTAACCTCTAAAGACCACATTATTCTGAAGCTATCTTTCCTCCAGCTGCAATTCGGGGTCGATTTTTGAACTTTTACCAAGGTAAAGATTTTTCTTACAGATTTGAAGAGCTTAAATTTACACACCTGCAAATGCCAGTCTCAGTCCCCTGGGCCTAATGGTTACAACAAAACCGCCTGTCAAATATTATAAAAGTCCCCCCTCATGGTAAGAGAGAAAACAGGAAAATATCAATGGAAACCTAATTATTGCTAGAGAATCTTACCAAAATCTGTGAAATCAACATAAGATATGTTTCTGTTGATGAAACTTAAGTGTAGAGTCAGCATGAGAGTTAAAAAAAAAAGTTGAAATTTGAAAAATTTGGCAAAAAACTAATTTTCAGTAAAGAACCTTACCAAAATCAATGAAATCAATGTATAATATGTTTGCATTGATGAAACTAGGTGCAGGGGTAAGCATGAGAATTAAAAGGAAAAAAATAAAGGAAACAAATTTTTGGTGAGAGTACATGGACGCAGGCTGATCATGGCAGGGAATATTTATCTATCTATCTGTCTATTGCCAGACGTCTTAATCCCGTAAGGGATGGCCACAAACAAATCTCCTCCATGTCACCCTGTCCTCTGCCATTTCATTGCCCTGCTCCCAGCTTACACCCCCCTCTCTCATATACCTCTCCATTCCATCCCTCCATCTCATCCTTGGCCTCCCCTTCCCCTCTCCCCCCCTCCACCTCACTCACATACACACTCCTCATCAGTCTCTCACTCTCCATCCTCTCCACATGGCCAAACCACCTTAATGTGTTTCTCCTAACGTTTCCTATCACATCCACATCCACACCACAACGCTCCTTCACTTCCTCATTTGGTCTGTCTCTCCGTGTGACTCCACATGCTCCTTTGAAATGACTCATTTCCACTGCTCTCACTCTTGACTTCTGCCCCTCCAACAAGATCCAAGCTTCACTTCCATACTTTAGAGTTGGTATGACAATACTGTCATGTAGTAACTTTTTCTTTTCCATGCTCACTTCCCTGTTTCTTATCACTGCTTTCAAGGAACCAGCAACCTTTCTTCCCTGTTGTACCCTTTCAAGCATGTCACCCTCTAAACTTCCATCCTTACTCGTCACACTACCCAAGTACTGTACTTAAATGCACTCACATTTTCCATTTCCTCCCCATCCAACCTCATTGTATATTCACTGACTTCATGTCTCTTGAAGACCATCTCTTTACCCTTCCCTATATTCACCTTTAGATTCTGTTTCTTACACACTCTTCCAGACTCATCCACCAAGCCTCGCAGCTCCCCTTCATCTTCACTTAACAATACTGTATCATCTGCAAACAACAGTACTGGTAGTTTCCAAACACTGCCTTCTCTCACTAGGGCCACTCCAACATCCATTGTCCTACCTTGTATCTTTTTTATAACCCCATTCATATACAGATTGAACAGCCGTAGAGACATGACACACCCTTGTTTCAATCCAACCTTCAAAGAGAAAAATTCACTCAGTTCACTATCCACAAATACTGCAGCCTTAGCACCCTCATGCATTCTCTTCATGGCTTACAACAACTTCCTTTCTACTCCATATATTCTTCATACTTTTGACAATCCTTGTTTATCCACCCTGTCATATGCTTTCTCCAAATCCATGAAGGCTACATACAACTTCTTTCCCTTCTCTAGAAACTTTTCCAATAAAGGGCTAAGAATGAATATGTGATCTACACAACCTCTTCCCTTCCTAAAACCTCCTTGTTCTTCTCCAACTAATTCCTCTGTTATTTCCCTAACTCTGTCAGTAAGTATCCCACCATATACTTTTCCTATTACACATAGAAGGCAAATGCCCCTATGATTACCACACACTTCTTGTTCCCCTTTTCCTTTGTACAGAGGGAATAGTTATACCTTACTTCCAATCCTCCGGGACACAACTTTCCTCCCAGGCCAACCTGCACATCTTCCACATTCATTCTGTTACTATCCCTCCCCCATGCTTCAGCATTTCACCACACACTCCATCAATTCCTGGGGCTTTCCCCATTTTAACTTTCTTCATTGGTTCCACAACTTCCATCCTACTGATTTCTTCCTCTCTTCTCACATCCCTCTTTCTCCTAGCCATTCCCCAGCCACATATACTATCATTAGTTTCATTTTCATGTTCAACAATTCTTTAAAGCGTTCTCTCCATCTGCTCACTTCTTCTCCCTTCTCCACTAGTAATCAACCATTTTTATCTTTCACTTTGCAACTAACTTGTTTGGCACCCTGTCTAACTCTCTTTACCTCTTTCCAGAACATTTTCTTATGTTCCCTCCACTTTACACTCAAATTCCTTCCAAATTCCTCATCCACTCTCTTCTTACTCTCTCTTACTAATCTTTTCACCTCTCTTTTCCTCTCTGCATATAACTCTCTCTTCTGTCTCTCAACTTGTTCGACGCCCCCAATTCTCAACTACTCACTATATGCTTTCTTTTGTGCCACAGCCTCTCTCATCTCTTCATTCCACCATGCTGTTCCCTGTATCCCCTTTCATCTTCTCTTCACCCCACTCACCACCTCACATGCTTCACAGATTTCTCCTGTGAATAATTTGCACATACCTTCCACATCCTCCATTTGCTCCAATCTATATTTACCCAATCGCTCCTTCACGTCCCTCTTATATTCTGCCTTTTTTCCATCCTCTTGTAACTTTTCCACCCTCCTTGTAAGAACTACTTCCTCCTGTCCTTCCCTTCTTCTATTACTCCATTTCGTTTGGACTTTGATTCTGACCATCACCAAGTGATGGTCCGAAAGTCTGCTCCCCCAGCGTTTGTATACTCTTGCATCCATTACACACCTTCTCATCCTTTCATCCACACACACATGATCAATCATTGCCTTCTGTTCATTTGGTATTTTTCATTACCAAATGTGGGGCAATTTGGTAATGAAAAATTCGATCGGTAATGATTCAGAATGATTCATTACCAAATTACCAAGAGGATTTTTCACATGTATGGGGGTACCAAGGATGGAGACGGTGGATTATCTTTTTTTTTTCTTCTTCTTCTTCTAATACAAGAAAGAAAGAACCAAAAGCTAAGAGTCCGCAAACCATTCCTTCTAAGAAAAAAAAAAAAAAGTGCCAAAACCCCTCCAATAGTGATGAGAATAACAGTGAGGCATGGGATGAGGTCCGTGCTGAACAGCTGTGAGTGTTTTAGTTCAGGTTCCATGGTATGGCCTCGGGTACCACAACAACAATTCGCATTATCTGCCCTCTGTACAGTGCTGGTAAGGCCTTAAATTATCTTAACAAATGTACCGAATTACTCTTGCGTCTTTGTATTGTAAGTTTTCCTTTTGCATTTTAGGTAGGGATAGGTATTGGTGAATCAGTAAACGAAAATTCAGGATGTGTTGCCCATAAAGCCATTTTAACATGGGATCCTATGCTTCGCAAAGTGCGAATTTATAAAGTGCGACGGACTGTGTCACCCATATTCATGCACTTTGTGCGGGATGACTATATATATATATATATATATATATATATATATATATATATATATATATATATTTATATATATATTGTTACGGAACGGAGAAAGACAACGTACACTTTAAGTGAGAATACGAAGAGTCACTACTGTCCCGTAAAGTTCCAGGTTCAAAACAAAAGAGTTAGGTAAAATTACAAGTTAAAGTTTAATGCACAAACTAACAACAAAACATTCAGAACTCATAAGGATAATGTAATGGCAAATAAACAGGTTAAATATATGGTTAACTGCAATAGCCTCTATTAACACGAAGTTAGCAAGAGTAAATTTATCTAAGTCAGCCCTGATAAAATGAGATACCAGATAATACTCAGTGAATGCCAGCTATGTCATCGCCACACCAGATCGTAGAAAGAGCAAGCAACTATGTCACATCAACATGCTAAAGTTATATCACAGGCGGGACGAAAATAATCCAGTCTGCACTGTAGCTGTTCCACCCGAGTCTGCAAGTGAAGCTCTCCCATGCAGTATGAGCCTGAGTGATAGTTTGGGGAAGAATCCTGATATCATGAATGATCTCCAGACTAAGCTTTCTCATCTACCACCCAAGGAAAGGCAGGAGTTTTCGGCATTACTGCAGGAGTACCCGCAAGTGTTCCGTGCCACTCCAGGAAGAACCACTGTGTTGATGCATGATGTCGATGTTGGAGACGCAAAGCCAATTAAACTGCCTCCTTACCGTGTGAACCCAGTGAAAGTTCCTCTCATCCAGAAGGAGCTTGGCTACCTGTTGGACCACAAGATGATTGAGCCCTGTCAGAGCGAGTGGAGTTCTCCTGTCACTCTGGTCCCTAAGCCAGGTGGGTCACAGCGGCTTTGCATCGACTACAGACGTGTTAATCAGATAACCAAAACAGACACTTACCCTCTCCCTCGTGTGGAAGATTGCATAGACAAGATCGGAAAGGCTAGGTACATAAGTAAGTTTGATTTGTTAAAGGGATACTGGCAAGTACCTATGACTGAACGTGCTAGGGAGATCTCATGTTTTGTAACATTAGGAAAGGCTTTTGCATGTTCAGTAATGCCGTATGGTATGAAGAATGCACCAGCCACATTTCAGAAGCTCATGAATGTTGTAACAGAGGGTTTGGCAGGGTGTGTTGTTTATATTGATGATGTATTAATCTTCAGTGACAACTGGAAAGATCACCTATGCCATGTCAGTAATTTTCTTGACCGTTTAGTTCATGTTAATCTTGTAGCTAATTTATCAAAGTGTGAGTTTGGTCAAGCTGAAGTTCAGTACCTTGGGTATGTAATTGGTGATGGACATGTTGCACCACCAGGAGCTAAGGTTCAGGTTATAAGTGATCTTCCCAGACCTAAAAGTAGGAAAGAGCTACAAAGATTTTTGGGAATGGTAGGTTATTACAGGAGATTTGTTCTTAACTTTTCTATTCTTGTATCACCACTTACAGACCTACTGAAAAAGGGAGTTAAATTTGTCTGGACCGATAACTGTGAATCCTCTTTCAACAAACTTAAAGCTATTCTATTAAGTCAGCCAGTGCTAGCTACTCCAAATTTTGCTAAGCCTTTTAAGATGGCTGTTGATGCAAGTGATACAGGAGCTGGGGCTGTTTTGCTGCAAGAGGATGATCAGGGTATTGAACATCCTGTATCTTATTACAGTAAGAAGTTCACTCCACCTCAAAAGAACTACTCCACTATTGAGAAAGAGCTTTTGGCCTTGATTTTGGGTTTACAGCATTTTTCATTTTATTTGTGTTCTGGTTTTGACCCCATAGTCATTTATACCGATCATAACCCACTGAAATTCCTTAGTAAGTTTAAAGATAAAAATCAGAGATTGACAAGATGGAGTCTACTTCTTCAGGAGTATTCATTAGACATACAACATGTCAAGGGGAAAGAAAATGTTATTGCAGATTGCTTATCTAGACTTTAGACAGATTGTTTTAGAGTAATAAGAAATTTCCTTTGTAAATTTCTTTTTTCTTTGTGGGGAAGTGTTACATAGCCTATGATTTCATCATCCTTTGTGTAATTTTAACGCACAGTTGCTGCATGTTTGATCACGAGCGTGTTCTGCCTCAGTCCCCCCCTTCTACCGTTATAGTAGAGTAAGTCGTTCTCTCTGTTGTCCAAAGCGGGATTGTGAACTCTATTTCCCCATGGCTTTCATTTGCGCGTCCTCTTACAAGTTGTATCAGGCTCTGCCGGCCCCTATATAATGAGCTCAGTCTCTGCATCTTTGCCACTTAGATCTGCTCCTCACTTTGTTCACATCTCTGTCCTCCCCTATACAGATATTATTATTGTGAGTGCTCAAGAAATCTCCAACCATCTAGCAGCTGTGTGTAATTTGAGTATTACTGTTATTGCATTTTTTCTTGTACTGTATAGCATAAGTTTAATTTGTAGGCTTAGTGAAGTTTTTGTAATTCACGTATGGATCTTTATGTCAGTCATTTTTGATAATAGTTTGTATCTGTAATAATTTATCTGGCATTCACTGAGTATTATCTGGTATCTCATTTTATCAGGGCTGACTTAGATAAATTTACTCTTGCTAACTTCGTGTTAATAGAGGCTATTGCAGTTAACCATATATTTAACCTGTTTATTTGCCATTACATTATCCTTATGAGTCCTGAATGTTTTGTTGTTAATTTAAGCATTAAACTTTAACTTGTAATTTTACCTAACTCTTGTTTTGAACCTGGAACTTTACGGGACAGTAGTGATTTTTAGCATTCTCACTGAAAGTGTACGTTATCTTTCTCTGTTCCGTAACAATATATATATATATATATATATATATATATCTATATATATATATATATATATATATATTTTTATATACTGTATACACACACACACACACACACACACATATTTTGGCTGATAGTCAGTTTGGACTTAGAAGTGGAAGGTCATGTGTTTCCAACATGTTGAGTTTTTACACAAGAGCAGTTGATGTGCTACAGGAGAGAGATGGTCGGGTGGATTGTGTGTATTCAGATTTGGAGAAGGCCTTCGACAAGGTACCCCGTAAGAGACTAATGTGGAAACCAGAGCATATAGGAGGACTGAAGGGGAACCTCCTGGAATGGATGAGAGACTTTTTGAGAGACAGACAAATGAGGACAGTAGTAAAGGTTAGAATGTCTGGATGGAGGGAAGTAACAAGTGGAGTCCCACAGGGCTCGTTGTTGGCACCAGTAATGTTCCTGATTTACGTAAATGATATGGTAGATGGAATGAACAGTTATGCAAGTCTGTTTGCTGATGATGCAAAGATCTGGAGGAAGGTAGAGGTTGAGGAGGATTGTAAAATGCTGCAGGAGGATCTGGATAGGATACACGATTGGAGCCGGATGTGGGAAATGAAATTCAATGCAAAGAAATGTAAAATACTGGAAATGGGTAAAAGTACCATGAGGCCATCATTGAATTAATTGATGGGTAATGAACCAATCACAAAAGCGAGAGAAGAGAAAGATTTGGGAGTGCTGGTCCAGGACAGTTTGTCACCTGAAAAACACATTAACAAGACAGAGAGATGTATAAACACCTGACTGATATAAGAGTAGCTTTTCATTATATGGATGAGGAGATGATGAAAAAATTGATAGTGGCCATGATTCACCCCAGGTTAGAATATGCAGCAGTAGTGTGGTCCCCACACAAAAAGAAAGATATAAACAAGATTTAGAGAATACAAAGAACATCAACCTAAATGGTCCCCAGTCTGGCAGATCTGTCATACAGAGAGAGGCTGGAAAAGCTGGATTTGCCTTCCTTAGATGATAGGAGAAAGAGAGGCGACATGATTGCAATATTCAGGACCATGGTGGGAGTAGATAAAATTGACAAAGAAGATCTGTTTTTATGGGATAAGAGAGTAACAAGAGGACACGGAATGAAACTGAAGAAGCCAAGCTGCTTGAAGGATATCAAGAAATATAATTTTCCTTATAGATGTATAGACCTGTGGAATAGCCTGGACAAAGAGATCGTCCAGTCTAAAAACTTAAACGAGTTTAAAGCTAAATTTGACTTACTGAGAAACAGAGACGGGACCCAACGAGTGTAGCTCATTTCCTGTATATCACAATTAGGTAAATACACACACACACACACACACACACACACACACACACACACACACACACACACACACATACACACACACACACACACACACACACACACACACACACACACACACACACACACACACACACACACACACACACAGCAAAAAGGTTTTATTCCCCGTAATGATGGGGTGGCCACAGGAAAGTCAGATTTTTAGGTATGTCAGACAGGCTTAAACCCCAATTAAACTGACTTAATTAAGGAAATCTTACTTTGTTAGTATTGTGATCCCTACCCTGACATATGGAAGCGAGACATGGACCTTGCAAGAGGGGAATAAGTCAAGAGTGAGAGCAGTGGAAATAAGTAACTTGAGAGGAGCATGTGGAGTGACGTGGAGGGACAGGTTGATGAATGAAGAAGTGAAGGAACGTTGTGGAGTGGATGTGGATGTGGTTGAGAAGATTAGGAGAAATACACTGAGGTGGTTTGGACATGTGAAGAGAATGGAGAATGAAAGACTGACTAAGAGGGTGTACGTAGGTGAGGTGGAGGGAGGGAGAGGGAGGGGTAGACCGAGGATGAGGTGGAGGGAATGGAGTTGAGAGGTATATGAGGGAGGAGGGGGTGAGTTGGGGGGAGGGTAGTCAAATGGTGGGTGACAGAGCGACTTGGAGGCGTTTTGTCTGCGGCCACCCTTTGCGGGATTAGGGTGTCGGGGTATAGATAGATAGATTACTTTTTTATACTGTATATATATATATATATATATATATATCTATCTATCTATATCTATCTATATCTATCTATCTATCTATCTATCTATCTATATATATATCTCTCTATATATATATATACAGTAGGCTCGCCCAGTGCGCGTCATCACAATGCGCGAATCGCATTGTGCACGAGTGACCAAAAATCATAACGAAAAATTTTGAATGCAAGAGTTTACCCCACAAAACACGAGGTAGAGGCAAGAAGTGGCTTAAAAACGCCATTTTCCATCAGTAGGCGACCCCCCACACACAACGCGCCAATAGTGACCTAGAGGCTCATGGGGAAGGTGCTCAAGAGGAGTCTACAATAAGATATCACCAGTAACAGCTTCAATAATAACGTTTTCGGCAATAACAGTAAGTTAGAATAGATACCCAGTTTCTGTAATAATGATGTTTACATCATGAATACCAAGTTGTTATACTGCCAATACATCCATAACAAGATGAGGAATGAAACAAACAAGCAAGAAGAGATGAAGGAAATTGCCGAAAATGTGAGCAGTAGCAAGGAGGAGAGGGAGGATCCTCCCCTCACCACCTCCCCTGACTCGCCCACCGCTGTCCTCCACTGCCCCACCTGACTCACCAGCCGCCTCCCTCTCCACCTTCACAGCCCCACCTGACTCACCTGCTTCACTGCAACCCCCACCATAATGACTGTTGCTGCATTCTGGAAGAAATGTAACATTCAACAGGCCGTAAAATTCTTCGTCAGAGCCTGGAATAATACAACATTGGCAACCGTTAAACAAGCGTGGCGCGGCCGGGGTGGTGGCGGGGGCACTGTAAGTGCGTTGCCGCGCCTCAGAACTCTTGTTGTTTAAATCCATCAGGCCTGTTGTCTACTGTTGTTAAGGTGACTGGCCATATTCTTGTTATTGCAGCTATATCTGTAGTACAATGTCTGAAAAATTTGACCTTTTTTATGTCTCTAAGGGCCAAAAAATGTCCAGGTATGAGGGGGTACCACCCATATGTAATTATTCCCATAAGATTATGTATTCCCAATACGCGAATTCCCAGTGCGTGAGGTCATGGACCGCCCAATCTCTTGCGCACTGTACGAGCCTAGTGTATATATATATATATATATATATATAATCTCATCTCATCAGCTGTTTGAGTGTTCACTGCAGGACTGGCCTATCCTGACCAAAGTGGGGACGATGCAGCCAATGTATTTCTACCAAGTGGCTTAGGCTGTCTGGTAGAGATTGTGTGTAGGGTGAGAAGTACTTGTAAGTGTAATTGTAGTGTTGGAGTGGCTTTGGATGTATGTGTAGTCTGTGAACCAAGTGTATTTGGTCCGCACAAGCTGACTGGATGCAAGCATACTTTATAGTATGCAACACTGGTTCAACCACAGCACCCCTTATGTCCTCCAAGCAGTACGTGGTGAGAACGCTCCCAAAATTTATTACCCTGGCGGGGCGCGAACCCTCGTTATTCAGTGTACAAAAAGAAAATGCACTATTTACCACTGTATCACAGATGTATATATATATATATATATGTGTGTGTGTGTGTGTATTCCTATAGGCCAAGGTACTCAGAAATGCACAATTCAGGAACACTAGTTGACTGTACCTGTGTCATGCTGGAATAGCCATAAATTTGATCGAGAGGGACATGGTAAAACATAGATACATTCATATGCCTGCATACACACACATAAATACACTGTGCAGAGTACTGATCAGCCATATACCTGTGTTATAACAGAATAGCCATAAATATGACACAGAAGACAGGGCGTAGCACTAAGCAGTTACGTGCACTGGGATGGCATGTTAGTCAGAAGAGTGTCACTAAGTTAATAGCCAGTAAATAATTATTTTTGTACCCTAAATGTACTGTAAGGGTGGGTGTAGGTATTTAAGATGTTTTTTGTTTTACTCTATTGGGAGCCTTTTTTTTTTTTTTTTTTTTTTTTTTTTTTTGAGAAGTCACAAATCGAGAGAGTGTATCATATATAGATACTGTGCATTACCCATTCCATCTGGCAGACCATTCTTTGATGCATGTGATGGAATATTCCTCAACTATACATGGACCCCAGATCATCTGGAACGAAGTTGTGTCGAGGCTGGGGAGGGACTCAACGACAGAGTGTATGTGGGCATTGATGTGTTTGGTCGCAACTTCTATGAGGGTGGCAAATTCAACACGTGCAAAGTGAGTACTTTTTTTTTTTTTTACAGTAATACTACTGACAGATGGATGTCTAAGTAATTGGTTCACTACCAGTGTTAGAGTGATACAGTGGTGTGTGATGCCTTGTGGTTGCTCAGTGCAGTACATGTACTGTATAAATATACATATGGACAAGGTTAAGGGAAGTTGAAACTAGTGTTGTGAAAGAGGACTGGGCTGGTGATGAATGGTGCAGGTTGGATTTATTCCATATATGAAGTATGCAGATAAGGGACTGTTTGGTAATAATGAACAAGGATACTTTCAATCAAGTTCTGTTTTTTTTTTTAATGCTTTGCAAGTGGTGTTGTTTGTAAGTACAATAAGCCCCCAGTATACCAAACCCTCTTGTAACAAATTACAGTTTTAACAACCACCTTGAGCTGGCCGAACGTTATGTTCATTTAGCGAATTTTGTTCAGTAAAAGAATCAGCGTACAGGAAACACCAACCAGCGTGGCATCCTACTCACACACTCACGCACATGCATACACCTGCACTCCTCCGCATCCCACAGAACGCCTCATCAGTCTCTGGGTGACCAGCATCTATTTGCTTTGTTTGCTTTGCTGTTCTCTAATACAGTATTTAGTACGGTATTTACAATAGTCTAAAAATGTGTACAGTATAGTGCAGTATTTTGGTGGTTATCATTAACTACCTGTGCTAGTAGTGGAATGCCTTTTTTTTATGTTTAATGTATATGCAGTTATTCTGTACTGTTTGTTTTTCTCTAATATGTAGTTTTTCTCTCTCTCTCTCTATATATGTGAGTGATCATAAATACTTCCACAAATCAGTACAATATCATCAGCATAGTCCAAATCCATCAGCCTCTTATTTTCTTTCCAGTTAATTCTTGCACCTGTCCTCTTTACAACCTTTCTCATAACATAATCCATAACCAAAACAAACAGCAAAGCCAAAAGAATTCCTCCTTGAGTCACTCCCGACCTAACTTCAAATGGATCACTCAAAGAACCATCCACCATTACCTTACAAAAAATACCTTCATGCAGGCTTCTAATAATATCTACAGACTTTTCTGGTATACCATAGAATCTCATAATTTTCAACATAGCTCCACGTGAAACACTATCAAACACCTTTTCAAAATCCACAAAACACATACTAAGTGGCATTTTCATCTCATTAGCTTGTTGCATTAGATGCATTACAATAAAAATCTGATCATTACAACCTTGACCCTTTCTTAATCCCGCTTGTTCTTCTTGTAAAATTTTATCAATTACTGCCACTATTCTGTTCAGCAAAATTTTGGAAAAGACATTTGCAACTATAAGTGTCAAAGTTATCCCCCTTCAATTTCCACACACACTTAAATCTCCCCTTTTTGGTATTTATATAATTGCTTCATTTTTCCACTCTTCTGGAATTCCACTATTATCCCAAGCCACATTAAAAAGTTTCAATAGCACATTCATCAGCTCATCATTTTCCACCTTAAGCATTTCAGGATATATTCCATCCTCTCATAGGCCTTAAAATTCTTTCATTCCTTTATAGATTTTGCAACCTCTTCCAAGGTTATATCCCCTGTTTCTATCTGCAAATCTCTCTCAGGTGGCAAAATGTCCTCTTCATCTGGGATTGGTATATTTAGAACAGATTCAAAATGCTCTTTCCACCTTCCTTTTATCCAAATCTTTAGTCATCAAGTTATCATTTCTATAAATATGATTTTGATTAGCTGAGAAATGATGACAACACGAAGGAAAAGTTTCGGTGGGAATGGAGGAACAGGTTTCTAGTCCTTCAGACTTTGATGGAATCTGAAGACAATGATATTAATCAAATATGGAGAGAGGTAAAAGAGGTTTTGCATGTGAGTACTGTCTATCTATTGCCAGACGCCTCAATCCCGTTTGGGATGGCCACAAACAAATCGCCTCCAAGTCGCCCTGTCCCCTGCCATTTCACTGCCCTGCTCCCAACTCACACACCCCCTCTCTCATATACCTCTCCACCCCATCCCTCTATCTCACCCTCGGCCTCCCCCTCCCTCTTCTCCCCTCAACCTCACTCACATACACTCTCTTCGTCAGTCTTTCACCCTCCATCCTCTCCACATGGCCAAACCACCTCAGTGTGTTCCTCATAATGCTTCCTATCACATCCACATCAACACCACAACGCTCCTTTATATCCTCATTCGTCAGCCTGTCTCTCCATGTGACTCCACAGGCTCCTCTTAAATAACTCATTTCCACTGCTCTCACTCTTGACTTGTGTTCTTCCAACAACGTCCAAGCTTCACTTCCGTACTTTAGAGTTGTTATCACAATACTGTCATGTAGTAACTTTTTCACTTCCATGCTCACTTCCCTGTTTCTTATCACTGCTTTCAAAGAACCAGCAACCTTTCTTCCCTGCTGTGCCCTTTCAAGCACTTCACCCTCCAAACCTCCACCCTTACTCATCACACTACCCAAGTGCTTAAATGTACTCACATTTTCCAATTCCTCACCATCCAACCTCGCTGTACATTCACTGACTTCACCTCTCTCAAAGACCTTCACTTTACTCTTCCCTACATTCACCTTTAGATTCCGTTTCTTACACACTCTCCCAAACTCATCCACCAAGCCTTGCAGCTCCCCTTCGTCTTCACTCAACAACACAGTATCATCTGGAAACAACAGTACAGAGAGTTTCCAAACAATATCCTCTCTCACCAGGGCCACTCCAATATCCACTACCCTACCTTGTACCTCTTTTATTACCCCATTCATGTACAGATTGAACAACCATGAAGACATGACACATCCCTGTTTCAACCCAACTTTCAAAGAGAAAAATTCACTTAGTTCACCATCCACACGCACTGCAGCCTTCGCACCATCGTACATGCTCTTCACATCATTCAACAACTTCCCATCTACTCCATATATTCTTAACACTTTCCTCAATCCTTGTCCTTGTCCTTTTGAAATGTGAGTACTAAGGTTGCTATTAAGAAAAAGGGAAGAACGAGAAGGAAAAGGTAGATGTCAGATGAAACATGGAATGCAATTCAGAAAAGGAAAGAGGCGAAGTTAAGAAGTGAAGAACAGCATGATGATGGCCATGTAGTTGAAGTACTTAGAGCAAAGTACTGGAGTTTACATTCTGAAGTAAAAAGACTCGTTAGATGTGATAAGAGGAGGCTGTATGATGAAAAGGCAACGGAGACAGAAATTAAGCAAAAATGACGGTCAGAGCACAAGAGCAGTGTATCAGGCCATAAAGGAGTTAACTGGGACTGAAAAGAGAAGGAAGGATATACCTGTACAAGATAGAAATGGTAACTGTATATGATACATCATTTTAATGAAGGAGTTAAAAATGTGGTACTTTCTCTTTGTTAAAACCCTCGTTTTAAATTGCATTTTTAAAATTTTTTTGGGCATGAAGTTCATAATTTACTGAAAAGTTGCCCATTTAAATTCTTGTATAGTACAATACCAATCTTGTGGAGGAAGTTGTGATATTTTGAAATGTGTCCCAGACATGTAATGAGGACACACTGTTTTTTAAATAACCAGCTTCTCTTTACCTAGGCACTAGAAATGGCTCGGTCACACAAGCTGTCTGTTGCCGTCTTTGCTCCTGGTTGGACATATGAGACCCAGGATAACTTCGTGGCAGCTGAGAAGCAACTGTGGAGCTCCCTGTCTCCCCAGCTAACCCACACTGGCCCAGGGACACTGCCAGTACACACATCATTCTGTCAGGGATATGGCCAATGTTGCTATGTTAGAGGGAAGGTGAGTGGTGCCATTTCTATAAAGAGCACCCCTTCCCATTTTGCTTTTTATATAAATTTGAGTTAGGTGGCGGCAACTATCCTCCACACACTTGATGTAGTGGTGTTTGCTTTTTCATCATCACCATCACCTTCATCTAATCCTGTGTTGTCCCATGAGGAATGTAGGAGCCCGGGGCTAGGCAAATTGGTCCTGACATTTTAGGTGAGTGACGAGCCTCACACATCCGCTAGTGGCATTACATGAGCAGTAAACCCCAACCATCCCTTGGATATAAACCTGCACTGGCTCAATCCAATTGGAATGCCTTAATTACCAGTAAACCACCAGGCACCATAATTTGATTACTGTATATGGTTACCACCCAGCATAGGAAATGGTGTCCTAGTGTACAGGAAACCATTTGGCTTGTCACTCAGTGTAGAGTCACCTGTAGACGGAAGGAAGAGGAAAAAATGAAGAAATGAAAAACAGAAAAGGAAAGAAGGAAGGAAGAGAGGAAAGGGCAGTCACTTCACATTGATCATTATTTTTGTTCATCGACCCTCCTCTCTGTATTTCTTCCATCATTCCTTTTACTTTTTATTTCTCTTTTTTTCACTTCAAGGAACTCTGCACTGGGTGACAAGGCTCATTGTATCCTGTAACCTAGGAAATTATGAATAGTGCTGGGTGGTAACCATATACAGTAGCCAGATAACAGGGTGATGTGGAACCTACTATGGTGCCTCTGTTACAGTAACTCTGTGGAGAGATGCAGATGCACCATCCACAGTCTTCCCCGCACCTCGTCACAGCAAGGCACTCCCATCAGTAAGAGAGCATCAGTTCGCAGCATGGGATGGCACTGCATGGATGGTTGCTTGCCTGCGGTTGGTGAGTCTGCTAAGCCAGACGGACCGAGGTTACTGAGCAACAACAGTACAATTATATTTGATAGTCTCCTCCCTGAAGCCTAGCACTCCATCCCAGTGCACCATATCTTCACATGTCACCACTTCAGCACTGATACCTCACATCCATGATGATTACTGTTAAGGCTGTCTCCTTCAAGTTTGGGGTGATGGTATTTCTCTCTCTCTCTCTCTCTCTCTCAGTTTTAATAAAATGTATTTTAACAAAATAAAATCATCAGGCTCTTCTCTGCCCCAGCATGGATTGAACCAGTATTCTCTCTCTCAGCAGATCATTTCTCTAGCCACTTAACCACCATGTCTCCTGTGTGAGTAGCTAGTGTTGCCTTGTTAGAGGCAAGGTGAGATTTCTTGAACTTGTAGTCATTGTAGTTGCAACCTCACGCTTATCTGGACATGAACCCAGTGGACCAAAGAAAACCAGCTTCTTCATCCAGATACCCTGAGTGACCATTGGTGAAGTTATGTTGAAGGACAGCCTGTGTTGTGAAGTAAGGTGCATGAGGCAAGTGTGTTTATTCTGGTGTGAGAGACTGCGTGTCATTGCAGACATAGTGGATTGTTTGTGAGGAAAATGGTGTGTTGTACTCTGGTGGAATGCTTTGCAGTGTGAGCATAGTGGATTGTTTCTGAGGGAAGAAGGTGTGGTGTCGGGTGAAGGAATGCATTGCAGTGTGGACACAGTGGATTGGTTATGAGGCAAATGAGTGTGTTGTTGAGTGGGGGACTGCATTGCAGTGTAGGCATAGTGGATTGTTTGTGAGCTGATTTAGTGCAATTTGCAGTGGAGGACTTCAGTGCATTGTCAGCATAGTTGTATATTATGTTGGTACTGCATCATGGATGGGTTCATTGTACCTCCCATTAAATCCCATTAGTACAGTACTGTGGAGCTTTCTTAATCTGAATCGGTAGAGAGGCGGCCTGGAGTCCTAATGGATCCAGGATCAAATCCCGACGGGCAGGGAACAGTTTAAGGATTTGAATTTCCTAAAAAACAGACTTTCCTGATCAACCGGATGACCCGCCGACATGTCGTAAATATATCCCTGCTTATACCATTGCACCAGTCCTGTATGAGACAGCCATAGCATGTATTCAGTATGGATGGTGCATGTTAGCACCGAAGTGGTGACATGTGGAGGTGTAGGAGAACTACTGGGCCTTGGGATAGGCCATTGCCCCCGAGAAATAGGCCCTGAAGCCTTTGCCCAGAGTCGGACATGTAAGGAAAAAAAAAAAAAATGAATAGCAAGAATAGGCTAAAAAAAATGTCATTGGGTGTTAGATTACCATTAGCAGAAATACATAGGTAAGCATGAGATGCAATGTGGCCACTTGTGAGAATATGGCTCAGTGAAGTCAGTCCTCAGTATGAAGTAAGAAATATATTAACAGTAATAGTAATACGCGTTATTGTAATGATACTAATAATGATATGGGTAATGTTAATGCTAATGATAATTCATACATACATCATCTAATCCTGTGTTACCCCATGAGGAGTGTAGGAGCCTGGGGCTAGGTAAGCTGGTCCTGACATTTAAGATGAGTGACCAGCCTCACACATCCCTGAGTGGCATTACATGAGCAATAAACCCCAGCCTCCCCTTGGATATAAAGCTGTGCAGGCTCAAGCCGGTTGAAGTGCCTTAATTACCCACAAAATCACTGGCATCATAGTTTGGTCATTGGCTGGTTTGCTGGTGTACAGGAAACCATTTGGCTTGTCACTCATTGTAGAGTCACCTTTAGACTGAAGGAAGAGGGAAGAAAGAAGGAAAGAAAGACAGAAGAGGAAGGAAGGAAAGCAGGAAGGAAGAGAGGAAAGGGCAGTTACATGAAAGCAGCACTACATTGAGTGAGTGTATGGTGAACTCCCCCGCATATAATAATAATAATAATAACAGTATTAGTAGTAATAATAGTTTTATTGATAATAAGAGTAATAATAATAATAATAATGACTGATGTTTTGTTCCTCCATAGTGTCACTTCTGAAGAAGGCACTAGCACTAACGACCTCAAAATAGCAATATGACTATCAGTTCAGAAACAGTACAGTACAGTACCGTATTCTGTTAGAACAGTGGCACCTACTAGAACTTGTAAACATCCATCACAGTACCATTAGGAAGGTTGATATGTTTTCAGGAAAAGAAAAGTATTGAGTTATTTCTTAAACATTACCATAGTATCTATAATATCAGAACATTTTCCATTTATTTGGAATTATGGTTATGGAGGAACTGGCAAATTAGCTTTGTAGGCAGCAGTGGAACTATAATTGGCAATTTTCTGTAACATAGTGTCTATCTATCTATCTATTGCCAGATGCCTCAATCCCGTTTGGGGTGGCCGCAAACAAATTGCCTCCACATCGCTCTGTCCCCCGCCATTTCACTGCCCTGCTCCCAACTCACACCCCCCTCTTTCATATACCTCTCCACCCCATCCCTCCATCTCATCCTCAGCCTCCCCCTCCCTCTTCCCCCCTCCACCTCACTCACATACACTCTCTTTGTCAGTCTTTCTCCCCCCATCCTCTCCACATGGCCAAACCACCTCAGTGTGTTCCTCATAACACTTCCTATCACATCCACATCCACACCACAGCGCTCCTTTATATCCTCATTCATCAGCCTGTCTCTCCATGTGACTCCAGAGGCTCCTCTTAAATAACTCATTTCCACTGCTCTCAGTCTTGACTTGTGTCCTTCCAACAATGATCAAGCTTCACTTCCATACGTTAGAGTTGGTATCACAGTACTGTCATGTAGTAACTTTTTCACTTCCATGCTCACTTCCCTGTTTCTTATCACTGCTTTCAAAGAACCAGCAACCTTTCTTCCCTGCCGTACTCTTTCAAGCACTTCACCCTCCAAACCTCCATCCTTACTCATCACACTACCCAAGTGCTTAAACGTACTCACATTTTCCAATCCCTCACCATCCAACCTCGCTGTACATTCACTGACTTTACCTCTCTCAAAGACCATCACTTTACTCTTCCCTACATTCACCTTTAGATTCCGTTTCTTGCACGCTCTCCCAAACTCATCCACCAAGCCTTGCAGCTCTCCTTCATCTTCACACAACAACACAGTATCATCTGCAAACAACAGTACAGAGAGTTTCCAAACACTATCCTCTCTCGCCAGGGCTACTCCAACATCCACTATCCTTTTTTACATTATATGCTAGCCATTATGACATCTGGCATACATACCCACCACCCACATCCGTCTTTACAGTACAAATGCCCGTTCATTCGAAAATATTTATATTACTACAGTGACATTGCCACATCTTGACAGGAGGTAACACGGGGGGTATAGGAACTCCTTGAGGCAACTGTACATGGCATGCTGTTGGTAGGCTTCTCTTTTTTATGCTTTCTCACTGCATTGTAGCTTATCTCATCCCTACGTAGGATAAAAGGTTATGATGATGATGATGATGTACCCTCCAGATTGAGAGCAATGATCCTTGGCACAACCTGAGCAAACAGCAACTCCAGCCACTGTGGTCACAGGTGAGGTCTTTTTTGGTCTTAATTCTGCCGTGTCCTGTAAATTAACTGCTTCAGTAAGAAGCTGTATTAATTTTGTTTTTTCTTACAGCTTCTAGAAAATTTTCTTTCAGTAGAGCTTTCATTAACCCCTTCACTACCTGGGTACTCTCCCTCACTGAATATAGCTATCTACTGTAATAACAGTTTGAAAAAATGAAAGTTATCAGAATATACTACTCTTTACAGGAGAGAGAAGGGACAGAGCTGAGTTTAGTAACAAGTGATGCATTCAGTGGAGGTGGCTGCTTGGGAATTAGCATGAAGACTGCGGGTGATGTAAGGTACAGTACACTGCTGTCCTTTTTGTTACAGTTGATGCACTTAGATAGTTTATACAGACTAATACCTGTACCAGATTTTGTACAGCTGTCAGAAGTAACCCTTTCTCTACTGTTGGTGCATTTAGGAATTTTATATAGGCCACCAGCAGATGATTTTGTTCAGCTTAGAGAAATCTTCATAATCAGTGGCATCTCAAACTATGTAGAGTAATCCTTTCTCTTCTATTAGTAACACACATAGGAATTTTATTTAGGTTAGCATCATGTGCATTGTAGTGTCAAGAAAAATGAGGGATCGAGTGACGTAAGGTGTTTTCATGCAGAATCATAAAACGCCAGAAAATGAGTTCAAGTTCAGCAGTATTCTCACAACCTTAACTTTTAAAATTTTGATGTTTGAATGTTCTTTTTTTTTTTTTCTTTGGAAAAGTTTTTCAGTGTAGATTGTGATTCTTATAATATTTTGGTGACATCGATGAAATTAATAGTAATTAATAGTATCAAAAAAATTTTTTTTAGTTTTTTATTTTACTGAACTTTCAACCCGTTTTCTGGCAAAATTTGATTGCTTAACCCGTTCCATGTTGGAACCTTTTATTGGCTTTTTGGCCCTTAGTGCTGAGGGTATGGGAGGGTGTGTGACCCCCGGTGCCTGCCATTTTCAACTTTTTTTTTTTTTTTTCCCGTGAATACTAAAGTGAAAATTTACAAGTCCATGGTTAGACCAATTATAATTTATGGGCATGAGTCATGATACAGTACCATTGCAACAGATCAGAAAGTATTAGGTTTTGAGAATAAAATACTGAGATGGATTCTTGGGGTAAAGTGGCAAGACAGAGTTACAAATGAAAGAGTAAGGGGTATTACAAGAGTGGAACCAGTTAATGAATATGTGAGACTGTCTCGCTGGAAGTGGCAGGGGCAACATATACAGAAAAGAAGGCAGTTTAATACAGGATGTGCCAGAGTGGACTACTAGAGGAAAAAAAGGTAGAGGTAGGCCGAGGGAAACCTGGTTAAGGACAATGAAAAGAGAAGCAGTAGAGGAGTGTTGGTGGGACCTGAAGGAGATGGCAAGAGACAAATATTGGTGGAGAGAGTTCATCGAGGCCCTATGCATCCCGTGGGGTTCCACAGGAAATGATTATTTGACTGATTGAATAGACCTGAAAAGTGGTGAAAATAAGCCCAGTGATAGTAAAAGTGGTGGATGGGGCACCCATCATCCACTCACTCAGTGTAGAGTGATGCCATGTGAGCTCTACACTGAGTGACTAGCCAAATGGTTTCCTTTACCCAGGAAACCATTTACTGCGCTGAGTGGTAACCATATAACCGGGGTTTCTGGCAGGGTTGTGTCCCCCAGATTCCCCTATCCAAAATCACTTAATCATGGCAGTTGTTTCAGAGAGCCTTGGAGGGCGCAATACCTGCCCAGGGCTGCAACCAAATGGACAGCTTCGCATGGCCATGTGGAATGTGAGAGGTGTGAATGAGGAAAACAAGAGGGTGGAAGTGGTGAATGTGGTCAGGAGTGCGAGATATGCTATGATAGCGCTGTGTGAAATGAAGATGAAAGGGTGCGAAGTGGAGGAGTGGGAGGGTGTGAAATGTGTAAGATCGGGAATGAATGGGTGAGGAAGATGCAAGGAAGGAGTTGCTTTGTTGATGAATGAGGTGTGGCAGAGTGGAATGAGAGTCTACAGATGTGTCAGCTCGAGGTATATGTATGTGAAGTTCAAGTTTGAGAAGGTGAAAGTAGCAGTGATTGTAGCATATGCACCATGTTATGACAGGAGTGAGAGAGAGAAAAACAGATTTTGGGATGAGCTGGATGAAGTAATGGGAGAAATGCCTAGGAGCTACAAGGTGATCATAATGGGGATATGAATGGAAGAGTAGGCACTGGTCCTGAGGATGACATAATGGGTTGTTATGGAGTATCAAGAGAAAATGATAATGAGAAGCGTCTAAAGGCCATGTGTCAGGAGAGGGGGTTGTGCATTTGTAACTCGTATTTCAAACACAAAGATGCACATAAATATACATGGTATAGAGGAAACGGGGATCGTGTTGAAAGAAGGCTGACAGATTACGTGCTCGTAGAGAGGTCGATGATGGGAATGTTTGCTGATACGAGGGCCATGAGAGGACAATGTGGAGGTCTGTCAGATCATGTGATTGTGGTATGCAAGATCAAACTGAGAGGAGTGAGGTGGATCAAGAGAGAGAGGAGCAGTCAGGGAGAAAGGCTGAAAGTTGAGAAGCTGAGAATCAAAGAAATGGCAGATGATTAGAGGACCAAAGTTGAGGAGGAGTTAGAATCAGTGAACTGGAATGAAATGGAACTGGACAGCCTGTGGAATGCATATAGGGATTGCTTAGTTAGGAATGCTAAAGTGGTGTGTGATGTGGCAAGAGTAACAACAAAGAAGAAAGGTACGGCGTGCTAGGATGAGGTTAAGAGAGCGATGGAGGAAAAGAGGAAGAAGTGGCTAAGTGGTTACAGGATAGGGGTTCAGTTGAAATAAGAACTGAGTATATTGAGAGCAAGAAACACTTAAAGAGACTAGTGAAGAGGAAAAAGAAGGAGGTAAATGATGATCTAGGAAGAAAAATGAATGCGAATTACTCTGAAAATAGGAAGTTATTCTGGAAAGAGGTGCGGAAATGTGGAAGTGAAAGTGGAAAGAAATATGATGGTGTGAAGGATGTAGGTGGTAGATTATTAACCCATGGAGATGAAATAAGGACCAGATGGAAAGAATATTTTGAAAGCCTGATGAATGGGAATAGAGAGAGCAGAGCGGCTGTAAACATGATTGGTTTTGGGGGTGTGCAGAGAAGGAATGCAGTGCCAGGAGACTTGACACTCGCTCAGGTGAAGAGTGCTGTGAAGCGTCTGAAAAATGGGAAAGCAGCTTTGGTTGATGAGGTGTATGCAGAGATGCTTAAGTGTAGTGGAGAGAGTGGAATGAAGTGCTTGTTGGAGATATGTAAGAAAGCATGGATAAGTGAAACAGTGCCTGCAGAGTGGAAATTGGCTGTGATTGTACCCCTGTACAAAAATAAAGGTGAGCGAAGTGAGTGCAAGAATTTTTGTGGCATATCAGAAGTCCTAGTGAGTGATGAACAGGGTAGCTTTAGGAGTGGCAGAGGATGTGTGGATCAAATAATTGCGGGGAGGCAAATAGCAGAGAAGGCTTGTGAGAAGGACCATAAGGTGTTTATGGCATTCATGGATCTGGAAAAAACTTATGACAATGTAGACAGAGAGGGATTGTGGAATATTCTGCACATGTACGGTGTATATGGTAAGCTGCTAGGTGCTGTCAAGAGTTTTTATGCTGGTAGCGAAGCATGTGTAAGAGTTAATGGGCATCTAAGTGACTGGTTCACGATCGGTGTGGGCGTGTGACAAGGTTGTGTGATATCCCCATGGTTGTTCAATATATATATGGATGGGGTGATGAGAGAAGTAAAACATAAGTAATGGAGAGAGGGATGGCATTGGTAATGAATGGTGATGAATGAATTATCTCAAATTTGTTGTATACTGATGATGCAGTACTGCTTGCAGGTACCAGACAAGAACTTGGTAGGCTAGTGCAGAGTTTTGCTGATGTCTGTGAGTGTCGTGCCTTGAGAGTAAATGTAGAAAAGAGTAAAGTGATGGTTATTGAGAGAGAAGGTGACTCCCAGTGTGATGGTACAGTGAATGGAGAGAGAGTGGATTTGGTGAGAGATTTCAAATACTTGGGTACAGTGATTGAAAAGAGAAGAGAATGTGCAAGAGAAGTGGAAAGTAGAGTGATACAAGGAAGAAAAGTAGCTGGTGCAGTGAAGGCCTTGATAAGAAACAGAGGCTTGAGTGTTGCAGCTGCACAAGGCTTACATGAGGGAGTGTTAGTGCCAACTCTAACACGTGGATGTGAGACTATGGTGTGGCATGAAAATGACAAGTCAAGAGTAAAAGCAGTGGAGTTGGGACTGCTGAGGAATGTATGTGGAGTACAGAGGGTGGACAGGATACGAAATAATGTGATTCGTGAAAGTTGTGGAGTGAGGAAGTCTGTGGACACAAGAATCGAAGAGTGTACTGAGATGGTATGGTCATGTGGAGAGAATGGATAACAATAGAGTGATAAAAAAGGTATACCTGAGCAAATTTGAAGGAGGATGGGGGCGAGGTAGGCCAAGGAGAAGGTGGAGGGATATGGTGGATGAGTGTGTGAGGAAGAGAGGGTTGGAAGTCGGTGAGGCTTGGGAACTGACAAGAGATCGAGCTGACTGGATGAATGTTGTGAGGAGAAGTGCATGATCAGGGATTTTGGCACCCCTTTTTAACATGGCAGCATCCGGATTGACTCAGTCGGATATGTTTACGTGATGCTACAGAATGTGGTGAATGTTTTTGGCGTATCCAATGGAGCCAGGATTCCGGGGGCTTGAATGATGAGTAAATGGAAGTGTGGACCATTGGATTGGGCAAATTTGGGCTGTCTGGACATTGCTACTCCTCACCCTGCCCTTGGGTGGGAAAGGAGGTCCGGATGGTGATCATGATAGTAAAAGTGCTCACCTCTGCTGTTTTCCACCCAAATACAGGAGGTGTGGTCAAGCATGCCCAGATTTGCGTGAGATGGGTAAATTCAGATACCGCCAGCAGCTGATGTGGGTAGATAGTCCAATTTGGTGTGGAATGGGTGGATACATGGAGTACTTGTTGAATGGAATCGCAACCTGGTTTACATGATACTGCCACAGATGAAACTATGATGATGGGAAGTTGGGGTTCCCTGCTAATTTTACGTGTTTTCACGTGCACTTTTTTATTTTATTTTATTGGTATAAGGCACTATAAACACTCACATAAGGCACAATAAACACTGATGCTGCACATAGTCACATTAGTTAGGTAAATCATACATTTCTTATGTTATTTTCCTTACCTTACTTGATTTAATTATTTACTTTTATTTACTTACATTTCCTTATCTTTCAATATATACACAATTTACCCATCGCTGTCAGTTAGTTCAGCACTTGGAAGTTCTCCAACTTTGACAGGAAGTCGGGAGAAACACAATATCCCTGGCAGCGTGATGTGACCCAGAATTGCGTCAGGTGGCCACTTTCAGATACCGTCAGTGGCTGATGTGGGTACATAGTCCATTTTGGTGTAGAGTGGGTGGGTGCATGGAGTACGTGTAGTATGAAAACACAATCTGGTGTATGTAATGCAGCCACAGTCAAAACTATGATGTTGGGAAGTTGGGGTTCCGTGCTGATTTTATGTATTTTCACATTCAATTTTTTTTTAAAATTATATTGGTATATGGCATGGGAGGGGAGGAGGGGTGTCCGTCATCCCATTTTCTGTCACACACTAAGGGCAGACTCCAATAATTTCTCACAGATGTGCACAAAATCGTGTCTGTATATACTGTATACAGACTCGGCATTTTGGGCCACTATGAGTTAGTCCATATATATACAGACTAGGCATTTTAGGCCACTATAAGTTTGTCTGTATATATACGGACATGGCACAGAATGAGTTAAGGGAAAAACAACATTAATTGGAATGAAGATAAGTACCATTAAATAATATGACTGTAGTATGGTCCCCCCAGAAAAGGTCATATAGGTATAGAACGACTTCACCACAAAACCACTGTTTTCACCAATTCCTGAGTGCCCAGGAACACTTTCATCATTATCTCCAGCACAATGGGACACGTTACTCCAGTAATCACAAACAAAACTTCATGCAAATTTCAAAAGATGGCTGTAAAACAGCAAGAATTCCTTTTTGCATGCTAGGAACAGAGCATAATGATAGGGGACTGACGAATGATGCGGCAGAAATCTCACCAAACACATTGCCACATACAGCTAGCCAGTCAGTCAGCGAGTCTTGTGGCTTGGTTACGTTCTCATTGGCTGCAGCCAGCACACGCACACGCTGCACACACAGCCAAGACACGCACTTCCACCCCAATGCCACTACTGCAGCTGGACAATGTACAGTATTTTTTGTGAAGGACTTTCAACTATACTTTCAGTGTTGGAAGGTGTTCTCATCCAAGGCTACATGATAGAGTATGGGTGAAAATAGTGTTATCCAACAAAAACGCATTTTCCGGCCGGTGGTCTGTGAACCCCTTCCATCATGTGGCCCTTCTTCCATCACGTGGCCCTTCAAATCCTAACAGTCGAAGTGTTAAGCTTTCAGCGCCTACTTCTGCTGCTAAAATTTTGGCATTCTGGGTGTACAGTAAGTGAAATTAGTATCTTCCTAAGGGTTGTTGTATACAGTGTAAAATACTGTATTTGAATCATGTGGCTCATACAATATTACTGTATGTGGAAAAAATATGTACCGGTATGTTTTGCCAAGTGTAAATAATCTTCAGACAAAATCAGGAAGATAGATTCATCACTTACTGTACCGTGGAATTATTTTAGCCATAAAGAAAATGTTTTGAATGGCATTTTCAAGGTTTTGTATCAGTTTTTATGTAACAATAATTGCTTTCTTAATACAGGATTAAATTGTGATCTGTGTTATTCACTGATGGAAACGTTGCATAAAAAATAAACCGATGGGATTTAGCGTACAGTTTATGATTGTGGGTCATTCAGATATCAAGGAGTGTTCCCTCCTCTTAAAATTCAAGGCAATATGTTTCACAAACAGTTATTAATGAATTCATGTATAAGATAGAGGGTTGTTGTTGTTATGGCCCCAGGCTTTTTGGCATATGAACTTGGTCGATTGTAGACTGAAGTTGCCCTTCTGCTGCAGACCATCACCCTCCTTTTGGGATGCAGGGAGGAAGTTTCAGTGATACTGGTGCTACCATTTGAAATCAATGTTCTCCAGCACCATCTAGAGCAAACATCAGTAAGAAGTCATGAAATGTGGGTGTAACGTTGAACTGGTTACAGATTTTAGTAACTGGTCATGTGCTATATGTGGAAAGGGTTATATGTATTAACAGTACCAGTATTTTCTCTACTGGTTGAAAACACTGGGTTCACAAAAGTTGTAGTGAAGTGCATGGTAGCTTGTGTATGGCAGTAGATTTCTTGTGTAGTAACCCTACCACTTGATGATAAATCAATAAAATCCTTGATGATAGGAAATGAGTCACTGAAGGTAGTA
Organism: Coenobita brevimanus; assembly: GCF_032717465.1. Classification (NCBI taxonomy): domain Eukaryota; kingdom Metazoa; phylum Arthropoda; class Malacostraca; order Decapoda; family Coenobitidae; genus Coenobita; species Coenobita brevimanus. Next base: position 29,670,763 of record NC_137030.1, on the reverse strand, counting down.
GGCAAATTCTACTACCTCAGTAATGTCATCAATACAGGGTTGGTGGCATGCACAATGCCATTGCAAAGGTTGGAAAAACTTTAATATTGTTACACCGTCTGACATCTTGAGCATTTTCATTGTGTACTAAAGGGTTAATGTTTCGAACATATATTAGGAGTGCCATATTGTTTTGAAATGAAACATAAATTGTAAAAGAGGAGGATATTGTGAGACTGGAACTAAATAATATAAGAATGATGAACTGGATATGTGGAGTCAAGCTGGATGACAGGACATTCTCAGAACTCAGAGTGGCTGGGAAGGCATCAGGAAGGAAATACTGTAGAATGGAGAAGACTGAGATGAATAATTGAACTTATTGAGAGAATGGGCATGGGAAGTTTGATGAGGATATGTAGAGACAACAACATCCGTCTCTTAATGCAGAGGTAGACCGAGGGAGGCATGGGCCAAGGTGGTGTGCACTGGCCTTAGAGCAAGAGCTATCATAGTATTAAAGATCTGGTACAGAACAGAGCAAGGTGGAGGAGCGCTGTCAGGTGAACCCATCTTACTCATGTTGCAAGGAAAACAGATGTAAAACAAAAGATTTATGATAAAAAGCCTGACTTTTTTTTATTTTTTATTTTTTATTTTTAGGTTGTTTGTGTGTGGAATCAGATGGCGCTGGGCACTGATTGTGGGGCTTTGGTATAAGTGGAAGGAACCTGCTGTGCCCTTCAGTCTACTTCTGCACCTCCGTGTAGTGTCAGATACCAGTAAAAATTCACCACAAGAAAGGTGAATGATTTTAGTTAATTTAAGAAATTTAACTTTCTCCTGTATGTGAAACTTAAGTTAGTGTACTTAAATAAATTGAAGAAAACTTTAGTACTTGCATTGGTAAAGTAAGTGATTACATTTATTCGTCAACCTATCATTCTGATGACATTTTATATTTTATTGTTGCTCTCTCACTGGACAATCTTATACAGATTAAAGGGGATTTATGGAAAGGTTGCATGTAGCCTTCATTAACCCATTCACAACAAGAGATCTACCCTCAGCTGAATAGAATTATCTGGAGGTAGCTAAAATGGAAGTGTAAAATACATAATCAGACAGAAGGGGTTAAATTTTTTAAGGCCTCAGCAATGCGTGATAACTTAAATGTTTTTTTGTTTCTAACATTGACTCTGTGTCTGACAGATCTGTACACAACACCTCTCTTCATGTCATCTTTAGTCCACATTCATGGTAGTGACCTTCTACACTTTCCTCCTCCATTCTACTCCACACACCCAAACCATCTGCATTTTTTCATTCTTATTACATTCATGATTATTTTCATATTGAGCAACCCTCTTATTACATCATCCCAACTGTGTCCCTCACATTTTCATTGGCATATTGCAGTACTGTATCATCATCATCCAATCCCATTTTGACCCTGATAAACAGAAGTGTAGGAACCCAGGGCTAGGTTATTTGGTTCCAACATTTAGGGCAGCCATGACCAGCCTACTAGTCCCTGACTGGCATTATGCAAGCAGTAAACCCTGACCAACCATCAGATGGAACTTAAACAGACTCAGTCTGGTTGGGTCACCATAATGCGTTAAACCAACAGGCATCATTCAGTTACATGGTTACCATCTAGTATGGTTTCCTGGAATACAGGAAACCATTTAGCCTGTGACTCAGTGTATAGTCACCTGGAGAGAGAGAGAGAGAGAGCACCCACTACATTGAGTGAGTGGATGATGGTCACTCCCACATACCACAGTTAAGTGTAATAACTGTATTGTACCTGCCTTTTAATGATGTGGCCCATTATCTCTGAGGAATGATATAGGTTTATTGTTCACATAAATCCCTCATCTAAAATGTCTGAAATGAGTAGCCTAACCCTGAACCCATACAGTTCTGATGGAGGAATAATGGGTTAGAGATAGACTAATAGATTGATAATAAAATTTGTTCAATTTTAATGGCTTACAGAACCTAGCTTATGGCATTAGTGCTGTCTTGTAGACTAATTTTTTAATTTACATGGTAAAATTATATAAAAAAATGGCATATAGCTATGCAGTATCATTTTGTTTTTCATTTCGTTTTTAAAGGCTCCAGTATGCATCGGCCTTGGTCACCTAATGGCAGCTCTCCATGCTTCTCGATCTCTCGCAGCTTTCCAATTCAGTGTCTTATCCCTGAGGTCACACTCAGTGACCTCATCTCAGGTCTTTTTTGGTCTGCCTCTTGCAACCCTACTCCTAACATTAACACTTCTTACTTTCTACACCCAATTATCATCCCCTCATCCTCTCTGCATACTCAAACCACCTCAATCTACCTCTCCTCATCACAACACCAATACACTTCAGTCCCATCCTACCTCTCAGCTCTTCCATCGTAAACCTAGCCCCCCCCAGGCATCGCACTCAAGAACGCACTGCGCATCCACCTAATCATTGTCATTTCTGTACTTTTGAGCCTGCAAATATCCTCTTCCATTACTGCCCAGGTCTCACTACCACACAGCATTACACACCTAACACATGCCTCATACAAAGATCCCATAACATGGAAGGAGAGCTCTCTCAATGTCAGGAGAGGCAACAGCTCCCTGAACTTCTTCCAACCACTCCTCACTCTAGCCACAACTCCCACACATAACATGTCTCCCAAATAGCAATACTCCACACACTTGAGACTCACCGGCAATTGCATTCACTTCTGACAATCTCCACATGCTCTCCCCGACACACTGCATACATGAAATCAGCATTATCTCGCAGTCTGCTGTATCTTATAAACAATGCATCCTTTCTGTACTGTACCTACAGAATCATCGAACTGAAATGTGAGGGCAGGTCAGAAGTACAGGATGAAGCAGAGAAGAGTGGTGAGGAGGAAAGTATAGATACAGGGAAACTGAATCAGGACAACAGTACTGAGAGAGAAGGTGAAGACAGCAAGAATAATACCTCAGGATCATGCGAGGCAGATGCATCACCGGTTTTCACATCAGTGGAAAATGGATGGATGCACAAGTTAGTATAAGTATTTATTTCCTGTTAGCATTTTTAAAAACACTTAATCTTTAGTCTGGTTTAGGATGACTAATTCTATCTATCTGTCTATCCATTGCCAGACGCCTTAATCCCGTACGGGGTGGCCACAAACAAATCACCTCCGTGTCGCCCTGTCCACCGCCATTTCACTGCCCTGCTCCCAACTCATACATCCCTCTCTAATATACCTCTCCACTCCATTCCTCCATCTCATCCTCGGCCTCTCCCTCCCTCTTCCTCCCCTCCACCTCACTCACATACACTCTCCTCATCAGTCTCTCACTCTACACCCTCTCCATATGGCCAAACCACCTCAGTGTGTTTCTCCTAATGGTTTCTGTCACATGCACATCCACACCACAACTCTCCTTCACATCCTCATTTGTCAGTCTGTCTGTCCATGTGACTCCACATGCTCCTCTCAGATAACTCATTTCCACTGCTGCTACTCTTGACTTCTGTCCCTCCAGTAAGGTCCAAGCTTCACTTCCATACGTTTGCATTCGTATCACAATACTGTCATGTAATAACTTTTTCACACCTATGCTCACTTCCCTGTTTCTTATCACTGCCTTCAAGGAACCAACAACAATTTTTCCTTGTTGAACCCTTTCAAGCACTTCACCCTCTAAACTTCCATCCTTACTCATCACACTACCCAAGTTCTGTACTTAAATGCACTCACATTTTCCATTTCTTCCTCATCCAACCTCACTGTACATTCACTGACATCACATCTCTCGAAGACCATAACTTTACTCTTCCCTACATTCACCTTTAGATTCTGTTTCTTACAAACTCATCCACCAAGCCTTGCAGCTCTCATTTGTCTTCAGTTAACAACACAGTATCATCTGCAAACAACAGTACAGGGAGAGTCCAAACACTGCCCTCTCTCACTAGGGCTGCTCCAAAATCCACTGTCCTACCTCGTATCTCTTTTATAACCCCATCCATCTACAGATTGAACAACCATGGAGACATAACCCATCCCTGTTTCAGTCCAACCTTCAAATAGAAAAATTCACTCAGTTCACCGTCTGCAGGCACTGCAGCCTTAGCACCCTCATACGTACTCCTCATGGCCTTCAACAACTTCCCATCTACTACATATATTCATAATACTTTCCACAATCCTTGTTTATCCACCCTGTCATATGTTTTCTCCAAATCCATGAAGGCTTCATACAACTTCTTTCCCTTCTCTTGAAACTTTTCCAATAAAGATCTAAGAATGAATATGTGATCTACACAACCTCTTCTCCTCCTAAAGCCTCCCTGATCTTCTTCAACTAATTCCTCTGTTATTACCCTAACTCTTTTTATAAGTATCCTACCATATACTTTTCCTATTACACTAAGAAGACAAATGCCCCTGTGATTACCACATACATCTTTTTCCTCTTTTCCTTTTTCATCATCATCATCATCATCATCATCATCCTTTGTCCATCCATCCATCATCCAGTCCTATGTTGCCCCATGAGGAGTGTGGTAGCCCGGGGCTAGGCAAGTTGGTCCTGACATTAAAGATGAGAGTGACCAGCCTCACTCATCCCAGAGTGGAATTACTTGAGCAATAAACCCCAACCATCCCCTGGACTTCCAATCCTCTGGGACTCTACCTTCCTCCCAGGCCAATCTACAGATCTTCCATTTCCATTATGCTACTATCTCTCCCCCATGCTTCAGCATTTCACCACACACTCCATCAATTCCTGGGGCTTTCCCAATTTCAACTTCCTTCATTGCTTCCACAAGTTCCATCCTACTGATTGCTTCCTGTCTTCTCATCTCCCTCCGTCTCCCAGCCATTCCTCAGCCACTTACACTTGCATTACTTTCATTCACTATTGGACATCAGTAAACACATTTATTCCTTCAAGCCATTCCCTGTCAAGAAAGTGGAAAGGTGGGAGCTGAGTCAGATAAATGCAAGATTGAAGGCATTATCATATAGCAAAATGATCTCTCCTTCAGTTGTTTCATTTTTAAAGGCTCCAACATGCTTGCATGCGTCAGCCTTGGTCACCTAATGGCGGCTTTCCATGCTGCGCGATCCATTGCAGCCTCCCTGTTCAGTCCCTTAACCCTGAGGTCACACTTAATGACCTCGTCCCATGTCTTTCTCGGTCTACCCCTCATAACCCCACCCCCAATATTAACACTTCTCACCTTCCTCACCCAATTATCATCCCCCATCCTCTCCACATGTCCAAACCATCTCAATCTACCTCTCCTCATCACAACATCAATACACTTCAGTTCCATCCTGCCTCTCAACTCTTCCATCGTGAACCCAGCCCCCCCAGACCTTGGACACAGGGACGCACTACACATTCACTTATTCATTGTCATTTCTGTATGTCTGAGCCGGCGAATATTCTTCTCCTTCACTGCCCAGGTCTCACTACCGTACAGCATTACACTCCTAAGACATGCTGCATACAAAGACCCCTTAGCACGTAGGTCCTCTCAATGTCAGGAGAGGCAAGAGCTCCCTGAACTTCTTCCAACCACTTCTCACTCTAGCCACAGAACTAGCTCCAGCCCCACCTCCAGCACACAACATGTCTCCCAAATAACAAAACTCTTCCACACACTCAAGAGATTCACCAGCAAGTTCAATTCTTTCACATCTGACAATCTCCACCTGCTATCCCCGACACACCGTACACATAAAATCAGCATTATCTCGCAGTCTACCTCTGATACCACTACATCTCTTATGCACCCATTTATCACAAACACCACACAAGATGGAATTACTTCCCACGCCCTTGTGACAAACTGCACATGGCCACTCTCCCTCGTCTTTGACAGTATCGCTACCGACCATAGACATCATCACTTTTGTTTTATCTGCATTTACCCTTCAGTGAAGGGAACTATTAGTTACTCATTTTCACCTTAACCTGGTCCAGATTTTCATATGTTATGTAGCTTATTTCACATAGCTCAGACAGGAAAAAGACAAGTGCTATGTTTCTGCAACCTTTTCATAGCATTTCATTGTGATCAGAACCATATTCTACTGTTAATCTGTTGTTGCAGCTCAGTAGTCAAGATGGGGAGATGACAGTTTTAGATCAAGTTTGAATAGAGTTAGTTTAATACAGTTATCCTTGTTAATGGTCACCCATTCCCACAGGACTTTCTCTGTCAAGGAAGTGAAAGAGTGGGAGCTGTGTCAGATAAATGTGAGATTGGAGGCACCATCAAGTATATTAATAGGACAACTGGACCTATCTAACATCTGCACCAAAGGATATCAATAGCTGCTCTGGAAATAGGTTACCAGTACTACTGTTTTTTACTTATTTACTGTATATTTACTTGGGATGCTGTATTGGAGTCCTTGGTATACATTTTTTTTTTCCCTTCATGTAATACCACCAAAGGATGTAGACTGGGTGTATACCTCTTCTGTGGTAGCCTAGCTTAAGGCCCATTCACCATGAAGAGGGCAATATGGGATCGGCTCTAATTTTTGTTTCTTACCCTTTCAGTCCATTGATGTAGCTGATTTTTTTTTTTCTTACCAAATGGTTTTATTTGAAGAGTTCCCTAGTAGTTAAAAGGTTGGTGAGGGCTTTATCTGACCCCTCCCATTCAAACAATCTCCTCTATGCTGAATTAAATAATTGAAAGTTAACTAAGAGTACTGAATATAAAAATAAATAAATTCCATTGGGTTTACCACCTTGATTAAAGAAAAATTTCTTTCAGAGTTTTGTGCCATTTTTCCCAGAAAAATGCTGTTATTATGAAACATAATACATTACATATATGAGGACTTATACTTTATTAGCAGTCCTCAATTTTATCTCTGTACTATGGTGTGGCTCATTTCACTAGGCACACTGTTTCTGAATTTTATCTCTACAGTATATTTTGTGTGGCGCATTTCACAAGGCACACAGTTTGATCACATTCCAGATTTGTGCTCTTTCATTGTTTTAAGATCTTACCTCAGTCCACCTATTTTGTGGGATTTAACCCTGCGTGGGCAAGGAGTTACAAAGTTTTGTGGAAGGCCAATGGCGGACCCCAAACCTTAATGGTGTATTTCTGCCATATTCATAAAGTTATATCTAAACTTTGTACATATGTTGCCTAGGACATGGCACGTGGAACCAACCCACCAAGTGTCCCTTTTTTTCTTTTTTTTTATTATTATTTTAAATTTTTTTTTCATTTTATCACAATTTTATTAAACTTTGAGTGTGGAAGTACAGATTCTATACTTATTTGAATGTCTGATTGTCAGTATTCTTGGAATAGGTTCTCAAAATAAATAACAAGTTCATGTATGAAGTAAATTAGCACGATCGTAAAATAAAACTATCCCTATAATGTTCAAATTTGGTACAACAATTTCTTGTTTCATCCTCTTGATGAGCATCTTCTGTATTACTACCACCACATGCATTTTCAGAATTATCATCAGAACTTACAGGAGATTCAATACTACTCACACTAATTTCACTGTCCGATCGTTCAAGCACATCATAATCATCAGCTTCGGATACAGATAAATCACCATCTGAATAATTTTCTTCTTCTTTGTCGCCTTCTGCCACTGCCATTGAGGCATAAACTTTGCTACTAGTATAGACATTGTCCTAATGTTTGTAATCTGAAATATCTGAAAAAAATATATAAAAAAAATTAGTCACATGAAAGGCCAGGTGGGGTACATTTATTGCAATGTCACTCCTTAATCGTGCGAGATTTTTTGCTCAAATTTTATGAGGATATAAAATAACCATCTACAATAAAAGTCATGAGAGGCCAGGCTGTGAAAGTAAAAAATGGCTTCATGGCAACATTTTAAAAACATGCTGGGGTCCGCAGGGACCCCATTTGCCCACGTAGGATTAAGTTGGTGGTTGTGGTGGTGGTGGTGGTGGTGGTGATGATGATGATGATGATGATGATGATGATGATGATTTTTCTGGTGTACAGTTATCCTCACTTGATATGTATGATGTGTGTAGTCAAAATGCTACTCAGAGTGAACCACTTTGAGCTGAATATGCCTCTGACACATAACTGATGGGTTAAAAACTTACACTGAAAAGACAGGTTTGTGACTTCAGACTGTCATGAGTACCTGCATTTGAAAAATTGTGTTAATTCATGGGCAGTTATATTATGAGAAGCAATTAAAAAAAAAAAAAAAAAAAACTTGGATGTGGATTGTCTCTATTTACTTAACTCTTGGTGTTTGGTGGTTTGAAGTGGTCAGGGTGATGGCCTTGCATAGGTTTGATCTCCATGAGGTGAGTGAAGGTTTTTCTAATAATGCAGTGCCACAGTGGGGGAGTAGACTAATTATCTACCTTTAAATGTACTGGACTACAGTAGCCTAGTCTGGGGCCCCCTGTGCATTGAACGGTGTAAGATGGGGCTGGCTTTCTTTTTTTCCGTATCTTTTCATGCTATACCATTTTCCAGCGTGGACTGTTGTAAGCTCTGATTTGTTTTGCTTACTAAATTGGTTTTATATAATGTTACTGGTAAATAGTAGGTCATCTTAGCTCTCAACTCTACACATTTTAGTTACCGAGATGAATTTCCAGCTTACCATGTTTGTTTTGTTTTATAGTTTTAAATCAAGCTCTTTTTTTCGAGCTCTACTGTAGTTTAAATTTCTGCTTTTTTTTTAGTTCATCCTGTGCATCTGTTCCTTGGCTAAAATATTCCATTGTCTGTTGCATACCATATTTTAGGAACATTTCCACTGCAATTAATAGTAATAATGATAATAATCTGGTCTTTTGTTCCTCAAAAATGCCTTTTCTTTCTAAATAGTTCATTGTATAGCGATCAGCTCTCATTTACACTTTACACCTACAAGAATTATGATATCACTGATATACTGTACAGACTTAATCAGAAAAAAAAAAAACAGCAATTAAGCCCTGTAGTCGTCTATCACAGCACCTCTCTTTAAATTGTAAGCTTCTTGAAAAGGGAATAGCTTTAAGCTGCCCTCTAAAAGATTTAACTGAAGTGCATTGCCTCGTGAATATGACAGTTTGTTAGATGACGTTGAGTCGACATAAGGAAAAAGACTGATCAGAGAAAGACAACTGATGAACAGCTGTGGGCTTTCAAGGCACAAGGAATTAAGAGAGAAACCTGTACTGTACACAAGGAATTGTCATCACCTAACATCACACCTAGACATACCAACTGATGTTTTACAGTTCACCATGATACTTTGGTTTGTCAAACTTGAGAAGCTTGAAAGTAATAAGACACTGTTTAAGTTCCATTTTAGCTTTTACTGGCAACCAATGCACCTCAGTTAGAAATGAGGTGGTTGGGGTTCTTCAGGGGAGGCGAAAGATAAATCTTGCCACTCTATTCAGCACAGATTGAACTTTCTTTGATAGAATGCAGACCAATCCATAACAAATTAGAATAAAAACATGACGCAGTACCACAGTAAAGTCTTGCTGTAATTAAAGTCAGATCTTCAAAGTACAGTATTCCCTGGCCCAGCCTGGAATTGAAGTCATGCCCATACAAAGGCCAGACCACTCACTTTGTAGGATGCTGAAAATACATGCTTAACATTGGTGCCTTTAGAATGTTTGTAAAACTACTGTAATACCGTAATTCTGCAGTATATAGCGAAAGACTGTTTAATGCAGTTCATTTACAAAGAGGTAAAAATAATATTAATATTTGTCATTTTCTTCATATGTTTGATCTTTATGCTATTGTATTGCATGTGATAGCATGTGATTTTTTTTTTTTTTTTTTTTTTTCCCCACAGTTTGATGATGCCCACATTTATGAAAAAGAAAGTGTATTAAGGATCCTTCCACATGCTACAGAGGTATATAAATATAGAGTACCCAAATACATACAAGTCTCACAGAACTTGGTCATGTTTATTGTTAACTAAGCGTTCCAACCAGTGTGAGACAATTTTATTTAAACTGATATAAGTCCTCACCAGCAAACAAGAATCATCATTATCATCATCATCATCATCATCATCATCATCATCATCATCATCATCCAATCCTGTGTTGCCCCATGAGGAATATAGGAGCCCAGGGCTAGGCAAATTAGTCCTGACATTTAAGATGAGAGTGACCAGCCTCACTCATCCCTGAGTGGCATTACATGAGCAATAAGCCCTAACCACCTCTTGGATATAAACCTTCATCAGCTCAGTCCAATTGGAGTGCCATACTTGCCCACTAAACCACCAGGCGCCATAATTTGGTTGTATAGTTACCACCCAGCTTAGTAAATGGTTTCCTGGTGTACAGGAAGCCATTTGGTTTTTCACTCAGTGTAGAGTCACCCACAGGCAGAAGGAAGAGGAAAGAATGAAAGAAAGAAAGACTGAAGAGGGAGTGTAAAGTCACCCGTAGGCAGAAGAACAAGGAAAGAATGAAAGAAAGAAAGACAGAGGAGGATGGAAGGAAAGAAGGATGGAGGAGAGGAAAGGGTGGACACCTGAGAGCAGCACTACATCGAGTGGGTGGATGGTGAGCGCCCCCACCAACCGTAGTATAATAGGAATTTTTTTTAATCCCCCCCCCCAGAAAAACATAATTTAGTCATTTTATACTGTACCATACTTTAAAAGTAATATACAGTACAGTATATACTATATACCTGTATATACAGGGTGGTGGAAAAGTAGGTTGACATTTACCATTTATTCCAACAAAAAAGACACACTTTTAGTCTCGTAAGTGTTCAAAGTGTCCGCCCTCACCATTGACACATTCCTGGAGTCTGTCAGCCACACCTCGACACACAGTAGTGCACAGGTCCAGGTTGATGATGATTTCCTGGCAGGCCTCTGTAATGAACTTATGCAGTTGAGGCAGAGTGTGTGTGTGTCAACCTACTTTTGCACCACCCTGTATAGTGCAATATAGCTACAGTATACAGTGCATAAGTTGCAGTGGTCGCTTGACATCCAGATCTCATAATGCCCTATTTTCAAAATGTATCATGGATGCTAAGTGGCACATGGCTGTATTTGTATGGTATTTTAAATCACATATAGAAATCACTCAGTCTTTCATTATCATAATATCAGGCCCAGTTCAATATCCGGCACCTTTTGCCTGGTTGTATTAAAACAATATCCAGTGAAATTAGGCAATATCTGGCTCAGAAATGGGAAGCAGTCAGCAGTACTGTGCATTTTTCGGGAATAGTGTATATCATCCAGCTCAGACTTGGGACCCAATTGACACACCGGCAGACCCGGCAACACACCAACCAATCACAGTGCATTGCAGGAGTGGCCCACCTGATGCACCAAGCCTACCATTGCACTCTCATTCTCTCTCATGGACGCTGTATAGTGAGGACGTATCTGTGCATTTCTGAATTTGTGACTCTCGTGGTGGCTGTCCCCTCGTGTTGTGACATAGCCTGTGGCCCCGTGCTGTAGTAATCTTTGTGGTAGCCATTTACCACTAGACCACATGGGATTAGGTGCACTGTACTTTGTGGTGTAGTACTGTACTGTACCCTCCATCAATGCCAGCACTTGGTGAGTACAGTATGGTTATGATTATATTATGTACTGTATTACACTGTACTGTACTATATGTATTGTATCAGCACTGAATTGTGTTTTATGCTTGATTTTAATTTTTTGCTCATGGGTAATATTGTTGGAGTTTTTAAGATAGAGGATCAAGACAGCTTTGGGTAATGACACATTATCCTGCTTAATGCTGAATGGATAGTCAATTGGGGGTACCGACACAATGTCCAGCATTTCACATTATTCGTTGCTGGAGTTGGCTGTATTATGCTTGATAATTGAGAGATTACTGTTGTCAAAATCACGTAAATCAAATTCGCGTAAGTTATGACACGAATGTATGTATTTAGTGGGTCTAAATTTTCATAAAAGGGATAATATGGGCTTGTGCTTGGGGTGCCTGGTATCAAATGGGATATCCTATTGGCTCTTGCATTTGTTATTATCACGAGCCATATTCAGCACCATTTTGTGCAGTAACCAAGGGATCTGTGTATACAGTGTTGTAATTGAGGGTGCATTTTCTGGTTGATGTGTAAAGTACTGTACATATGTTCAGGTTATGACTTTCTGATTTTCATGATCCTTAACAAGAATAATACAGTACTGTACAGTTATTGACTGCTTCACAATATTTCATATTTATTTTGTCTTTGCTGCCATCAAACAGTTTTATCCAGCTTAGGAGAGAATTATCAAAATGAAGAAGTTAGATACAGGTATAGTCTTTATTAACCCATTTAATACAAAACATCATTTCATAAGTTAAATAAAATTACCTGGTAGGAGCTGGTCTATAGTATAAATGACATTCTCTGGCTGAAGGGATTAACCACATCATCCTTATAGGTCTCACATTGTCTTAGTAAACACAAGATGTGTCCTTAGGGTCAAGGGGTTAGTAGAGATGGTTTATAAATTCTCTATCCTGGAGTCCTAATCTAATCATTTGGTATTAGCGGAATGAAATACAAAGCTTGTCCTTTGGATGAATGAAGGAGTTAATTGTTGTGCTCAGTATTCCAGTCCAGTCACATAATTGTAATTAACATTAGCTTGTTAGCATTCCTTGCATATAATTATTGAGAATACCGTTTTATCTTCGTTGTTGTAAACTGAAGTAAACTTTGAGCAGTTGTTAGAGGATAAATAACCATGGCACCAGTTATATACAGGACACAGGTTTTGATATTGACAAATTGATGAGATGGTTATAAAAGTTTAATTTGATAGCAGTTTTACCCATTGAGACTAATGTTCAATCAACACAGACATTAATACCGCACCGTCTCAAGAGGTAAGGTTTGTATTAATGCGCAAGTGATTATGTTGGAGGATGCATTGGAAGCCTCTGTATGGTTGTTGATGATGAAGATGATGATGGTACAGTTTAACATCATGCATTCCCAGTATTTAGAGGCTAAGGGAGGCTCTGAGGGGACTGTTTTTAATCTCTTCATGTAGGAGGTGTACTGTAACTTAAGATAACATTTGGCCTGAGGAAGACTGAAGTATGAAAGATTTACTAGTTATTCTATGTGTGTTCAGTGATCTGGATTATAGTACCCTACCCTCAGACTCTCCCACACCCCAGATCTCACAGAGGTAGTAAGGGAATGGGTGTTGCTGTTACCTTTAGTATGGCGGGGTTATAAAAGGTGACCAAAAGGTTCAGAAGTTGATAACTGGAACCTCACCAATAAGAGATATGGTTGAATGTTGGTAATAATGTTCATGATATTTACTGTCCTTGTAGAGACCAAGGAAAAGGGCAGATTATACATCTGTGTATTTACAAAGGGCAGTACCAGCTTTGTATGTATTTAAAGACATACTGATTGTTATATGTTTGAATCTTTTCTGTACACAAGAGTAACAAAACAAAAAGAGTGGTATTAAACAGAATGCAGTCAGTGAAGTACTTTTCTGTTTGGGGGAAAAAATGGGTTTCTTATAGGTTATAAAGAGGAGGAAAACTGTACAAAAGAGAGAAATGGCATATCAGACAAAAGAATAAGACAGATCAGCTGTCAGAACAAGGTAAACTAATACAGATCAACTCTAAAGACAAGGTAAACTAATACAGATCAGCTTTCAGAAGGTAAACTGGGTAGCAGTATTTTTGCAGGAAAGAATTAGGAGTACCTGTATTATAGGGAAAATACAGAATCCATCAAAAGACCTAGTGAGTTGCAAACAAGGTGAATTTAGCGGTGGTAATGGATGTGTTCGTTCGTTTTCGTTCGTTTTTAAAGGCTCCAACATGCTTGCATGTGTCGGCCTTGGTCACCTAATGGCGGCTCTCCATGCTGCACGATCCATTGCAGCCTCCCTGTTCAGTCCCTTAACCCTAAGGTCACACTTAATGACCTCGTCCCATGTCTTTCTCGGTCTACCCCTCATAACCCCACCCCCAATATTAACACTTCTCACCTTCCTCACCCAACTATCATCCCCCATCCTCTCCACATGTCCAAACCACCTCAATCTACCTCTCCTCATCACAACACCAATACACTCCAGTCCCATCCTACCTCTCAACTCTTCCATTGTAAACCCAGCCCCTCCAGGCCTTGGATGCAGGGACGCACTGCACATCCACCTAATCATTGTCATTTCTGTACGTCTGAGCCGGCGAATGTCTTCCTCCTTCACTGCCCAGGTCTCACTGCCATACAGCATTACACTCCTAACACACGCTGCATACAAAGACCCCTTAGCACGTAGGGAGAGCCCCCTCAATGTCAGGAGAGGCAAGAGCTCCCTGAACTTCTTCCAACCACTTCTCACCCTAGCCACAGAGCTAGCTCCAGCCCCACCTCCAGCACACAACATGTCTCCTAAATAACAAAACTCTTCCACACACTCAAGAGATTCACCAGCAAGTTCAATTCTTTCACGTCTGACGATCTCCACCTGCTCACCCCGGCACGCCGTACACATAAAATCAGCATTATCTCGCAGTCTACCTCTGATACCACTACATCTCTTATGCACCCATTTATCACACACACCGCACAAGATGGAATTACTTCCCACGCCCTTGTGGCAAACTGCACATGGCCACTCTCCCTCGTCTTTGACAGTACCGCCACCAACCCTAGATATCATCACTTTTGTTTTATCTGCATTTACCCTTAAACCCTTTTGCCCCATACCATCTCTCCACTTCCTAAACCTTTCCTCCGCCTCTCTTTCATTCTCTGCAATCAACACCAAATCATCAGCATACAACAACTCCCACGGGAGTCCGTTTCTAAAGTCACGTGAAAGGGCTTCAAGTACCATGATAAACAACATGGGACTCAAGACTGACCCCTGATGCACACCAACATTCACGGAAAACTCATCACTCAAATCTCCATTCACTCTCACCTGGGTGTGAGCACCCACATACATGGCCATAACCACCCTAACCAGCCACTCCTCCAAGCCAAGCTTTCTCATTGCCCACTTCACCACCTCTCTAGGGACTCTGTCAAAGGCCTTTTCCAAATCAACAAAAACAAAATAAAGATCCCTTCTCCTACCAATATATTTTTCCTGAAGCTGTCGAACAATGAATATGGCATCAGTGGTCCCCCTACCTGGCATAAACCCAAACTGCATCTCATCAATATTCACTCTTTCTCTAATCATACCTTCTAAAACTCTCTCCATTACCTTCATTATCTGATCTAAAAGCTTTATACCTCTATAATTCCCTCTTTCCTGGGCATCACCCTTCCCTTTATACACATTTACAATTACACTCTTCAGCCAATCATCTGGGACAACACACTCATAAATAATCCTATTTATCAGGTCAGTGACTAAACTCACCCCTATATCGCCTGAGGTCTTCAACATTTCGGCAGTCAACCCAGACACACCTGCTGCCTTCCCCACCCTCATCCTGCCTATTGCCTCACTCACAGTAGCAGTATCAATCAAAGGCCAAGGGCCAGACACTGGATCTGCTGGCTCCAAACCTTCCCTGTCCCAGTCAAACTCCTCATTCAACAACCGGTTATAATGCTCTCTCCATGCATCTTTAATATCCTCACTGTTCACCACTACCCTTCCTTCATCATTCTTCACACACTGCTCACCTATGATATCCCGATTATCCCTCTTCACCTGACCTGCCACCCTAAATATATTTTTCCTTTCCCCATGATTTAGGTTATCAAGTAATTGTCTCTGTGACTCAGACTTTGCCCTGTATACCTCTCTCCTAGCCCTACGCTTGGCAGCCAAATATTCCTCTTTGCTACCACCCTTCTTCCATTCCCGGAAAAGCCTTCTTTTCTCCTTAATTGCAGCTTCTACACCCTCATCCCACCACCAAGTTACTTTATGTCTTGGTGGTCCTCTTGTCCAGCCGCATGTTACATCAGTAACTCTCAAGAAATTGTTCTTGAGGGCTCTGTACTGTTCATTAACGCCTCTGTCTACAGCTCCCTGTTCAGCCACCACTCTCCTCAACTCGCTATAGAAGGCATCCCTTACTACTTGGTTTTTCAGCTCCCATATTTTCCTCCTAGGTACATAAGTCCTCTTTTTCATCATTTGTTCTTTAAGCACCATATCACAAATCAATAGTTTGTGCTGCTGCACACACTCCTCACTTCCTATAACTTTAACATCCCTCACTAACCTCCTATCGGCCCTCCTAACCAGAAAATAATCTATCTGACTGCTATTTCCCCCAGACTCATACGTAATTAACCTACTGTCTCTTTTCCTAAAATATGTGTTGCACACAATCATGTCCGTTGCCTCCCCAAACTCGAGTATCCTTTCCCCTTCTGCATTCCTTAGACCATATGCACATCCCCCATGCACTCCTTCATAACCTTGGGCTGCTTCACCTACATGACCATTTAAGTCCCCTCCCAAAATCACTATCTCATCATCCCGCATACCACCCACTACACGTGGGTGGATAAGGTATTTGAGACAGTGGAATATTCTTGTGAAAAGGACTACATGGTATTTAAGGATCTGGAAGACAAATGCAACAAGGTAAACAAAGAGTAAGGAAGGTATTGCAAATGTTTAGTGTGAATGAGAAGCTGATGGATACTATTAAAGAGTTTTTGTGATGGTATTGAAGCCTGTGAAAGGATGGGTAGACATCTGAGTGAGTGGTCTAATGTCAGTTTTGGAGTGAAACAATGTTGTGTGATGTCTGCATGCTGTTATGAGACAGGTATAACCTCCAGTTGTGAAGAGAGGGGTGAGAAAGGTAATAAATAATTGAGAGTGGAACATCACAGATTTGAAGTATACGGATGATACTGTGTTGCTTGCTTGTAGTGAACATGAACCTTGCAGACTGATTCAAGGTTTGATGTCTGTGAGAAAGGTAATAAATAATTGAGGGTGGAACATCACAGATTTAAAGTATATGGATGATACTGTGTTGCTTGCTTGTAGTGAACATGAGCCTTGCAGACTGATTCAAGTTTTGATGTCTGTGAGCTTTTTGATTTAAAAGTAAATATAGGTATGAGCAAAGTAATGGTTGTGGAGAAAGAAACTGATTCCTAATGTGATGTGATGATGAATCGACAGACTTAAACTGGAAAGGAAGTTTAAGTACAGTAGCTGGGTGCAGTGACAGCAGGGAGGTAAATATGCAATGGAAGCATGAAGTAGAGTAATTCTGGGAAGGAAAGTGGTTAGTGCTATGGAGATCTTAATATAAGAGAGATGTCTGAATGTGGCAACTGCAAGAGGATTACATGAAGTAGTTTTAGTGCCCATATTAACATAACAGATATGAGACTGGTGTCTCATGAAAAAAAAAGTAGAGTAAAAGAAATGGGGTTATTAGGGAATGTGTGTACAAGGGGCGTCACTATTTACCTGTACTTCCTGAGTAGAGTTTACTCCTTAGTATGGGCGTGAGGGGAGAACCCTAGGGGGACCCGGCCTGCAAAGGGCAATACACTACCCGCAGGGGAGTCACTGCCTGGGTCCTGTTCGTCGGTGAGGTGCAGGGAGGCCCTCCTGTTTGGGGGCCTCGACCTGAGAGGTGGCCCTTGTATTGGAGCCTCGTTGGTGGGGTGCAGGGAGGCCCTCCTGTCTGGGGGCTTCGACCTGAGAGGTGGCCCTCAGGACTGGGGCCGAACAGCTGGAGGAGGCGGGCCTGTCGTCTCTGGCTCCGTGGGGTGAGGGAGCCTGGGTTGCCCTCGTCTGGAGTCTGCTGGTCGTGCCTGGGGGTCCTGGGACTGCAGTCGCCTATAGGCAGAGGCGCCGACAGGGTTAGGCTGCTGCACCGTCTCCGTCTGGTGTCTGGCAGGAACAGAGATCTCCCAGGCGTAGGAGGTAGGTCCGATATCGGGCCTTGCCACCACTCTGGTGACACCTCTGGGGCACATCTCCCGGATGGTGACGAAGGGCTCCCACAGGGGAAAGAGGCAGGAGAAGGATTCACGGAGTCCGTGTCCTCTCCGGTACGTACTGAAGCCGGAGCCTCGGGTCGCCTTACCCTGGTACGTACTGCGGCTGTGGCCATAAGCCTACCCATTGTACAAGGAGCAACTGAAGGGTGTACAGTGGCCGCTCCTTCCCCGCCACGTACAGTGGCCATCAGCGCGGTGTTGCTCCCATAGTAGGGAAAAGCAGTAGAGGGGTGTACAGGGGCCGCGCTCTGTCCGGTACGTACTGAGACCGTAGCCAAGGGTCTCTCTACCCTGGTACGTACTGCGGCTGTGGCCATAAGCCTACCCATTGTACAAGGAGCAACTGAAGGGTGTACAGTGGCCGCTCCTTCCCCGCCACGTACAGTGGCCATCAGCGCGGTGTTGCTCCCATAGTAGGGAAAAGCTGCACATACTGAGGCCATAGCCAAGGGCCTCTCTACTCTGGTACATACTTTGGCCGTAGCCGGGAGCTGATCTTCCCGTAGAGAAGCAACCGAAGGGCATACAGTGGCCGCTCCTTCCCCGCCACGTACAGTGGCCGTCAGCGCGGTGTTGCTCCCGTAGGATAGAACGGCGGGAGAGGGATGCACAGAGGCAACTCTCTCCCCGGTGTGCACTAAGGCCGTAGCCGAGGGTCTCCTTACCCTGGTACACACTTCTGGCCAGAGCCTTGGGCCTCCTGCCCTTGAGGGTGTAACAATAGTCGTCAACACGGTGTTACCTGGGACAATCTTGTTCAGTCCCACCCCAATTCTGGCGATGGCTGTCCCACCCGCAAGGTCGTTGGCTTTTTCCAGTCATCTGGTGTTGGGGTAGTTGCGGGGAAAAGGGACTCAGGACAGTAGTGTCCCGGTGACCCTCTTGACCTGGGTCACTAGCCCCACCGTTGTGTCCTCCTGGGGTGGTGGTGTGGTAGCGGCCCGGTGTTGGGGTGGTGGGGTGGGTGGTCCGGCGGCGGGTATTTTAATTTGCATGTGATGAAGCTCATATAGGGTCTGTTCAGTCTTTTGTTTTTTTCTTATTTTTTTTTTCTTTTCATCTGACTTGAGAGGGATTTGGTGGTGGAACCATCTGAACACTTTGCCATAGCATCAATTAGACACCAGCAGTCACATGAGTGGTAGGGTGGGGGGGGGGGGAACTGAGGAACACTTTTTTTTTTTTTTTTTTCACATCCACACGGGCGACCAATTACAAAGTTTGTCGTTAACTTTGTCATCCACTTAACAGTTTACTTACTGTATTCACCTATTTACAGATATTTACCTACTCAGCCACTGAGGTTTTGTATCTTTTCGGAGAATGAGATCCAGGCCTTATGAGTGGGATGTTAGGGGAAAAACAGATTGCACAATGGTAGGCTTCTACTCAGAGCAGATATTAAGCAGGGTGGGACCCCCAGAAGCTGCCTTCAGGGTGGAGGACGGCCCCTTGAGTCCTGGCCACTGCCATTGTGCTTGGACATAGTTTTTACCTAGCAACACAAACTTTGCAGAGTGGAAGACCTCCACCTGCACTAGGTTTTAGGCTAGGTGGGACTCCCAAGGATCGTCCCCCACAGGGAGAGGGGATGGCCCCTGAAGGTCCTGGGTATCCACAGGTAGTTCGCTATTTTGTGTGTGTTACCGTGTCCTGCTTATTAATGGAGGTTAATTTGCATTACTGCATTTCATAGTTGCCTCACTTTCCCTTCGTGTGCGTTTGTGAGAATCTGGAAGACCGCTGGCCATGTGGTTGTGGTGGCGTCTTACGGTCTTGTGCAGTGTGGTGATGGTGCTGAGGAGGTAAGGAGTATGACTTTTGTATGTCAAAGATTTGGATGACCAGTAGTCCATTTCAGATGCCTTAAAACCCGGAAACGGTGGCCACAAATCGCCTCTGTAGAAGTCGGCCCTTCGCAGTCAGGCTTCACCCTCTCTGATTTGCACCAGTTTCACTCATACCTTTCCACCTCATCCACGGTCTGCCTCTCCTTTATGTTTTTTTTTTTTTTTTTTTTTTTTTTTTTTTTGTATCATAGTCGATTCATTTACCTATTTCGCCACATGACCAGACCACTCAGGGTTCTTCTGACACTATTTAGCACATCCATTGCACAACGATCCTTCACTTCACTTGTCTGTCCCTCGACGTATAAAGAGTATATTAAAGAGCAGCTTACAGGAGGCATAGCATCCTTAACAGTTAAACGTTATCGAAGATTTTTTTTTTTCTCGTATTTTTTCACTTCATTATTTGCTAATGTTATACTTCAACGTTTGGCTGCTGTATGAGCGAAGTGTAGCAATTATATAAACCACAGTGGTAAGTGCAGAGTTTTGGTCATCTGGTTAATATTTTTATTTGCCATTTATCTGATCGAACTGCCTTGGAGGGGGGGCTCATTTTCCCGTTCCTGCAAATGGGTGTCTAGTGGACTACTTTCGCGCATGTATTACTTCCGTTTGTACACTTTTGAGGCTGTCTAATTTTAAAGGCAAAAATCGAAAGTGAAGTCTCGAGAAACCAAGCCCCTGAAGTTTCTAGGCAATGCAAATATGCACAGCCATTATATATATATATATATATATATATATATATATATATATATATATACTTTTGTGTGTGTGTGTGTGTGTGTGTGTGTGTGTGTGTGTGTGTGTGTGTCTGTCTGTCTGTCTGTCTGTGCGGGTGTGGGTGTGGGTGGTTGGGTGGGTGGGTGTCCATGTATATTTGTGCCTGTGAGTGCATGTGTGTCTCACCACAATGCATCGCTAGACACCCACTCCACCCCACCACCAAAACACCTTTTTCACTTCATTTTTGCCACATAAAACTGTATTCGTAGATCTTTTTTAAAAATTACGTCCGAATATGCTCTACCGTATTGGATGAAAAAAAACTGCAACATTGGCTTTAACAATGAACACAATGATGTTTTATATAAAGTGCGAGACTCAGTGGGCAATATGCATTGTCTTAGCTTGGCTGGTGCAGGGAGTCTGTGTTACCATGACAACCTTCCCCACCTTATCACACCAGCGCAGACATACATACATCTCCCTGCCACTAAGCCCCATAACAGTATTAGTGTGTGGTGTGTGTGTGTGTGTGTGTGTGGGTGTGGGTGTGGGTGGGTGGGTGGGTGCGTGGGTAGATGTGTTGTGTGTGTTGGGGGAGGGGGGGTGGGGATTTATGGTTTGATGTGGTTGCAGTGTGTGTGTGTGTGTGTGTGTGTGTGTGTGTGTGTGTGTGTGTGTGTGTGTGTGTGTGTGTTCCCTACTTGTCAAAGGACCTCGATCATACATAAGAAGACATACTATTAAAGTTTGGGCACAAATGAAATGTATTGTAATGTGCTATGAAGTCAGCTACTCCCATCATTACGCCACGCTTCTTCTCCCCTGTCCCGTCTCGTTACCCTGCGTCTGTCTGTCTTCTATATGTCTGTCTCTGTCTGCCTGTTCCTCTGTTGTAAGCGACAAGCAGCTCTCATTCTTCCACATCGTCCTAGATTATCATAGTATGCAGTATACAATTGTTTTCTTCCTCAATCCGCGCAGATTTTCCTCCTTTTGCAGCTTAATTCACGTGGTTCATTGGCAGAAAAGTCAACGCTCTGGCTATACCTTTCCTCAGCACATCCTTGTGACTTACATATTCTTGCATTAACCTATTGATACATCTCAACATTCAGGTTGGAGAGATGGAAATTTGGGCCAAGTTAGAGTAAAAAAGTACAGAATTAGTAAAAGCCAAACAGCATACCATTGGAGGGTGCTGAGGGACCAAGGCGAGATCACATGCAGGAAGACCATGGCGGGAAAATCCAGCAAAATCTAACCACCAGCTCATGAAGCAACACTTCGCGCCTCATACTCGGTTCGAACGTCCGTCCACTTTATCAATAAACACCTGTGGTCCTGAAGTATGGTAACAGAAAATATAATAATCGTGTAGATGTTATGTACTGACGCACTCTCTCCACGGAGTCTACCTCTGACCTACTGTTTATTGCTTGTTCGTCACAATGCTTAGAAATTGATGAGCCTCTCGTTCGGATATGACGGCTGACTGAACCATAATCCTTGTCTTGTAGCCCTGACCTTATACTGAATGCTGTCAATACCGATTTACTTCATCCTAACTTAATTCAGACAGTAACGACAGAGATGATCTGCTTACTTGACTTCCCTGCGCACGTTTTCTGACGCCACAGATTAAGTCGGGGTGGGCTTTCTGTTCAGCGAAAAGCAGTAAAATGGATGGGTAACTGAAAGATTAGTCATTGTCTCCTGACTCTTCCAGCTCGGCTTCCAACAATAATGTTCCCCACATAGTTTGGGCTTTCACTGAAAGGCAAATTGAAAATCTAAATAAAGAAGATAATCGGCTGACATTTCTCCATAATTTTGCTAAGAAACAGGCAGGCAGAGAATGGCAGACAGGCAGTCAGACAGATAGACTGATGTATAAACCGGGCCAAATACAGTACATAACTTCCTCTCGCTTTCGACGCCTGTTATACTAGCATAGCATTTGGCAAGAGATTTTTTCGCCTTTCTTACTACCCATTTTGTTTGCAGCCATATTCGCACCAGATCCTGTTAGTCAACAATGATGTGCGTATTTGGGGATTAATAAAGCTTTAGTTTCGTCGCCTACTGTACTAGCATTCCATTTAGCGAGAGATTTTTTTGCCTTTCTTATTACCCATTTTGTTTGCAGCCATATTCGTACCAGATCATGTTAGTCAACAATGATGTGCGTATTTGGGGATTAATAAAGCTTTAGTTTCACTCAGTATATCAGAGAAAAAGGCAGTGAAAATCGCGATAGTATAACCCAACAGTCTGATATCACAGCCGTCTCTCTTTGGCCGGTCTCGGTTTTTTCCTTTAACCATTTTCCCCCAAATGGAGAATTGTGGCAGGCTCCTGTATTCCATAAACTAACATTTTATTCATTCTACGTTCAGTGTTCTTAAACGTGAACTGATTTTGTCCTATTGTGCGAAAATCTTGCACTTAACTGGCCACAAGGCTTTTGGTAACAAGATTTTGGAGTGATGTAGGTGCTGGGAACCCTCTGTATCTGCACTGTTTTGGGCTGGGAATTTACTGTTATTATTTTCATCATCACTCGTAGTAGTAGTAATAGTAGTAGTAGTAGTAGCAGTAGTAGTAGCAGTAGTAGTAGCAGTAGTAGTAGTATCATTAGTTTGAGAGATCAGAGTTCCAGATTTAATTGACGAATATAATGGAACCTTCAGGCTTGCGCTGTCCGGCAGAGTTACGGCATCTGAGTAGTCACTGACTTGATCGGCTCCTTTTAATGCAATAGACGACATTTTGAGCTTTATTTCTGCTCTCGGTGTCAATGCACTTCAAAGCTTTCAAAATTTTCCAACCAGATTTTCATACAGTAGCTTGTTTTAAGGGTACTGCTGAGTGTACAGCCTTCATGACTAACACAGATAGTGGGTGGAGTACCAACATATCCTCCAATGCTAGGGAAGTCATGTGGGGTGCTTTTGGTCATGCTTGAGTTCACGGGCTTTTCTTTGGCTTTTCCTTAAAGTCTGGTGTCCTCAATTCACCCATTATTTACTCAGAGCATTTTCACATGGGGCTTACCTAATTAGACTTGTTATTTAACGCTACTATTTAAGCTTGTTTATATTAAAAGAGGGTAACTGTACAAGATTGCGGTTATTTATTTGATAACATGCTCAGGTTAGGAGAGAAACTCAAACATTATTGTATTTCACGTTTATTTGTATCAACATCTGCACTTCGTGGCTTTGGAAAGATGATGTTAGGTCGTTTCGAAGACTGGTGAGTAGAGGGACTGGCGGGGATGTGTGGTGGTGTGGGGCGGGATATGGTGACACACTGCAGTAAAGAAATGCCACATAGCTCTCTGTTGGCTGCTCCTGTTACTGGCCGCTCGTCACCCTTGCGAAAGGACTAATATCTTAGTTAACTATCACTGCCACTGTGCCACAGATCTTTCGTAGATTAAATAAAGTCGTCTTGAGATAGTAAGAATTAAATAAAAATGTATTATCTAGGATTCATTGGGTTAATCATATCACAACCGGGGTTCTCTATGCAACATTGTACTGCATGTGACTTTGGAGACTTTGTGAGGTGTGGCTGTGTGGAAGTGGAGCTATATGTGTGTGTGTGTGTGTGTGTGTGTGTGTGTGTGGGTGGGTGGGTGGGTGGGTCTGCATGGTAGTAAGTGCACTACTGTGTGGGACGGTGTGGCCGTATGTGTTCTGGGGTAGCTGTATATGTGAAGGTATGGCTATGTGTATAGAAATAGAACTTTGTGTGTCGAGTTATGGATATGTAGGTTTAGATGAATCGATATTTGTGAAGATGTCATAGTGTGCGAATGAGTGGAGGTGGGGTTACGAGTGTTCAGGTGGAACTACGTGTGTGGAGGTGAGGTTGGTGTTACGTGGGTGGAGGCAGGGCGACGTGTGGAGGTTTGGATACGTAGAGAAGTGGGTGTTTGTGTGGAGGGATGGCGTGTGTTCGTGGAGGTGAGGCTGTGCAGAGCTGTGGCTGTGTGTCTGGAAGTGTGGTGTGATGCTGGTGCAGTTCTGTGTGAGGTTGTGTTTGTCTCTGTGTCTGTTTACGTGTCCATGTGTGTGTGTGTGTGTGTGTGTGTGTGTGTGTGTGTGTGTGGAGTTACCTGTGTGTGTGTGTACTCAGGTGAGCCTGCGCGCGCGTGTGTGTGGGAGGGACGTTGTTTATGGAGGGATGACCGAGTTCATATAGTGTGCCTGTGTGAGTGGAGGTGTAGGTATGTATGAAAATGTGTGTGTGTGTGTGTGTGTGTGTGTGTGTGTGTGTGTGTGTGTGTGTGTGTGTGTGTGTGTATGTGTGTGTGTATGTGTGTGTGTGTGTGTGTGTGTGTGTGTGTGTGTGTGTGTGGGTGTGAATGTATAAATGTGAAGGTATTAGTGGAGGTATGGCTTTGTGCAAGGAGGTAGGTCAACGTGTGAGTGCGTAAGGTATTGTGTGCAATGTGGTTGGGTTGGTGGATATGAGGCTGTGTGTGTTTGGGTATGGTTGTGTATGCGGAGGTGGATCTTTGTGTGTAGAGGCGTAAGTATGTGTGTGTAGAGGTTTTCTGTATCTCTGTTTATGCATATGTGGTGGTGGGACTGTGTGTGTGGATGTAGGATTCTGTGGTGGTTTGGATATATGAGGAGGTTTGGCTGTGTATGTGGAGGTTCGACAGCGTAGAAATGTGGCAGCATGGTTAGGGGATCGTTTGGAGTGGTTAAGAGTTGGTATGCCAGTGTGGAAGTGTGTGTGTGTGTGTGTGTGTGTGTGTGTGTGTGTGTGTGTGCTTGAGGAGGTCGTTTTGCGTGTGTGGAGATGGTATATAATGTGTGTGGTATGGCATGTTGACGTGTGGTTATAAGTGAGGAGATTTACTGTGTGTTTTTGAATATGCAGCTGTGTGTACAGTATGTAGGTGAAAGTGAAAGTGAATAGAGTATGGTAAACATCTACGTATAATTTCTGACCATGATTGCTATAGTCCCTGATGCTTCCTCTACGACGGTTTTCTCTTATGTTCTGAGGCTCCTGTGACCCAATCCCAGCTGAATAAAATGCCCTGGAGTTTAAAGGAAAAGAATATGAGAGTTGTCACCATCACTGGGGTTAATATTTACAGCACTAACGCTCTCAGTCACTTAGAAATAGCTCCCAGGTGAAAAATAACCTCTGGTATTAGCTGGAATAAAATACTAGAGTTACCCTGAACATGAATGGGCTTCCGTACCCTCTAGTGGTTGTAAAAGTAGTTGAGTAAAGCTTCGCACAAGTTTCTGGGCTGGACAAGCATGACATTCCTTTGGTCAGTCAGTTGCCGTCGGACGATAAGTGGATGAGGTTGCGTCGGCTCCGTCTCCTGATGTAAGTGTTAAATTTTACTGTTTTGGTGTTAAATTTCGCTGTTTTTGCCATGAAGATGATTCAGATAGAACACAGAGGTATCTTGCTACCAACCAGGAAGTGTCATAGGTCAATTAGAATCAAAAGATAAGGGCAATAGACGTCGTTTTGCTGGTCAGGGTTTATCGATGGTATGTAGGCTTTTCTTACCGCAAGTGTTGGGTTTTGCTGTTTTTGCCATTAAGGCGACAGAATTAGGACACGGGGATAGCTTACGGTCAGCCAGGAAACGTTATAGGCCAAAGAAATTGTATAAAATAAGGGAAATGGATGCAATGTTAATAGTCGTGTATCGTCACCTATAGCTATAGCCCTAATTGTCTAGTTACCTATAGCCAGACGCCATAATCCCGTATGGGGTGGCCACAAAAAAATCGCCTCCATGTCTTCCTGTATTCTGCTATTTCGCTGCTCTCCCCCCAACTTACACCCTCTCTCTCGTATACCTTTCTACTTCATCCCTCCATCCCATCCCTTTCACTATACTCATTTTACACTTACATGGCGTAAAATTGCAATTTCTTCATCTCGAATGCTGAGTTGTAACAATAGAATATTATGCTAGTCACGAACAAGTGCTACTGTATATCAAAGAGGCAACTGAGACGCGTGAAATAAACCGCAAAAGGACGAAAAATTGAGCCAAGTTAAGGTGAAAGGAGTAGAGTACAGAATCTTCCTTGATCAAATAAAATAATCTCCATATTAAAAAGAAGTAGGAAAAATCATCATCATCATCATCATTTGTTACACACTGATAAACGCACACAGTAAATACGCACGCAGAGCACGCACACAGTAGGTACGTGCATACTGAGATGGCACACAATAAACACGCACACACTAAGCACGTACACAGTGATGCACACACACACCGATGCACGCACACGGTGTGGCATGTACTCACTATACACGCGCACACGGAACAGGCACACACAATGTACACACATATTCATTCACTCAGGCAGACATATAGTAAGCACTGATCAGCGCATGCACGCACACTGATACATACATGCACTGATACACACAGGCACTGATACACACAGGCACTGATACACACAGGCACTGATACGCATAGGCACTGATACACACAGGCACTGATACACACAGGCACTGATACACACAGGCACTGATACATACTGGCACTGATACACAGAGGCGCAGATACACACAGGCACTGATACACACAGGCACTGATATACACAAGCACTGATACACACTGGCGCTGATACACACAGGCACTGATTCACACAGGCACTGATATACACAAGCACTGATACACACTGGCGCTGATACACACTGGCGCTGATACACACAGGCACTGATACACACAGGCACTGATACACACAGGCATTGATACACACAGGTATTGATACACAAGCACTGATACAGACAGGCACTGATAAGAGGTTATAGATACACACACACACACACACACACACACACACACACACACACACACACACACATACTGATACACACACACACACACACACATACTGATACACACACACACACACACACATACTGATACACACACACACACACATACTGATACACACACACACACACACACATACTGATACACACACACACACACACACCTACTGATACACACACACACACACACACACACACACATACTGATACACACACACACGCACACACGCACACACACACACACGCACACACATACACACACACACACACACACACACACGCGCACACACACGCACACACATACACACACACACACACACACACACACACACACATGCATGGATTCAATGATCTCTATCTATCTATCTATAGCCCGACGCCCTAATCCCGCAAAGGGTGGCCGCAGACAAAACGCCTCCAAGTCGCTCTGTCACCCACCATTTGACTACCCTCCCCCCAACTCACTCTTCCCTCCCTCATATACCTCTCAACTCCATCCCTCCACCTCATCCTTGGTCTACCCCTCCCTCTCCCTCCCTCCACCTCACGTACATACACCCTCTTAGTCGGTCTTTCATTCTCCATTCTCTCCACATGTCCAAACCAACTCAGTGTATTTCTCCTAATCTTCTCAACCACATCCACATCCACCCCACAACGTTCCTTTACTTTTTCATTCGTCAACCTGTCCCTCCATGTCACTCCACATGCTCCTCTCAAGTAACTCATTTCCACTGCTCTCACTCTTGACTTGTTCCCCTCTTGCAAGGTCCACGCCTCGCTTCCATACGTCAGGGTAGGGATCACAATACTATCATGCAGTGACTTCTTAACTTCCATACTCACCTCCCTGTTTCTCATCACTGCTTTCAGTGAACCAACAACCTTCCTTCCCTGCTGTACCCTTTCACTCACTTCATCTCCCAAAGTTCCATCCTTACTCATCGCACTACCCAAGTACTTGAATGCACTCACATTCTCCATATCCTAACCATCCAACCTCACTGTACATTCTGTGACTTCATTCCTCTCAAACACCATAATTTTACTTTTGTTTACATTAACTTTCAGCTTCCTCCTCCTACACACTGTCCCAAAGTCACTCACCAAACCTTGCAACTCCCACTCATCTTCACTCAACAATACTGTATCATCAGCAAACAGCAACACCGGAATCTTCCAAATCTCACCCTCATTCACTAGAGCCACCCCCATATCCACTGCCCTACCTTGCATCTCCTTTACAAATCCATCCATGTATATATTAAACAGCCATGGAGACATCACACAACCCTGTTTCAGTCCCACATTGAGATCAAAGAACTCACTGAGCTCACCACCCACTTGCACCGTAGCCCTAGCTCCTTCGTACATACTCTTCACAGCACTCAACAATTTCCCCCCCACTCCATATATTCTTAATACCTTTCACATACCTTGCCTATCTATTCTGTCATAAGCTTTCTCCAAGTCCATGAAGGCAGCATACACTTTCTTTCCCTTCTCTAGATACTTCTCCACTAAACATCTTAGAACAAATATTTGATCTACACACCCTTTTCCCTTCCTAAATCCCCCTTGTTCTCCAACTAGCTCCTCTGTCACATGCCTAACCCTATCAATGAGTATTCTACCAAACATTTTTCCAGTCACACTAAGAAGGCAAATACCCCTATGGTTACCACATACTTCTCTCTCCCCTTTTCCTTTGTATAAAGGAACAATTATACCTGATTTCCAGTCCTCTGGAACCCTTCCCTCTTCCCAAGCCAATCTACACAACTTCTATATCCACTCCACAACAATCTCACCCCGGTACCTCAGCATTTCACCACACACTCCATCAATTCCTGGGGAGTTTCCCAACTTGATCATCTTCACTGCTTCCACTACTTCCGTCCTACTGATCTCTTCCTCCCTCCTCTCATTTCTTCTCCCTCCTCTCATTTCTTCTCCCTCCCATTCCCCAACCACTTATACTAGCACTGCTGTCACTCTCTACATTCAACAAATCCTCAAAGTGCTCCTTCAGTCTCCTCAATTTCTCTCTCTTCTCCACCAGCAATCTATTATTCCTATCTTTCACTCCCCTACTATTTCCCCTTTCACACTGCCTTACTTTCTTTACCTCCTTCCAAAACAATTTCTTACTCTCCCTCCATTTCACACACAGATTCCTTCCAAACTCTTCATCCACTTTCTTCTTACTCTCCTTCACCTGTCTCTTCACCTCCCTTCTCCTACTCACTTATACCTCTCTCTTCTCTCTCTCATCTTCTTCCCTACCTCTGCTCGCTAACCATTCACTATATGCCTTCTTCTTTTGTTCCACAGCCCGTTTCACCTCATCATTCCACCATGATGTCCCTTGCACACCCTTGCATCTCCTCCTCACTCCACAAACCACCTCACACGCTGCACCTATCTCTTCCATAAATATCTTACATACGTCTTCCACCCCTTCCATCTGCTCTAGCTCATACCTTCCCAATCTTTCTTTCACTATGCTCTTATACTCTGCCATTTTCTCACTATCTTGCAAATTCTCCACTCTTCTCACAGGAGCTGTTTCCTCCTGTCTTCCCCTTCGTCTCCTCAACCATTTTCTTTGCAGCTTTACCTTGGCCATCACTAAGTGATGGTCCGAGACTCCATTCCCCCACCCTCTCCACACTCTTGCATCCAACACTTGTCTTCTCATTCTCTCATCCACACACACGTAGTCTGTCACTGCCTTTCATTCAACAAGTTCACTATCCATCCTCCTCATTACTCTCCATGTATACCGGTGGATCATCTTATGTCGACAGTAGGTGTTGGCTATTGCCAACCCCTTACCAGCACAGATGTCCACCAAAGCACTACCATTCCCATCGACGTCAGCTGGCACACCCCACTGACCAACCACTCCATCCACTCATACATTCCCAACTTTGCCATTCATGTCTCCAATGAAAAGCACTCTCTCGCTCCTCTCAAATTTGTCCATACATGCTTCTACTCTCGCCCAAAACTCATCTTTCACTCTTGCCACTCGGTCCTCTGTCGGGGCATACACACATACAATCGCCTACGCTTGTATACCTACTTTCATCCTCACCCATACAATCCTTGCACCCACTGTTCCATACTCTCTTATATTCTCCTTCCACTTCTTGCCTATCATCAGACATACTCCCTCTCTTGCCCTCTCATTCTCATTAACTCCCGCACATATACCTAAATCATATTCCCATTCTCTCACCCTTTCACCTTACCATTTAGTTTGTCAATCCACATATATCCACTCTTGCATCCTCAAGCACCTGAACAATCTCTCTCTTTCATTTCATCATTCACTCCACTCACATTCCATGTTCCCACCCTCAGAATGTCTTTTGTCCGTTCCTTAGTCGTCAACGTATGGTCCGTCCGGGTCCGAGGCGCTTTATTCGCTTGTTTAGTTAGTTCTTTTTACGGGGTGGGGCACTAACCCACCACCAACCCTTTTAGTCGCCTCGTACGACAAGCAGGGATACTGGGGGAGTATTCTTGAAACCCCCCTACCCCCAGGGGGTAACGCGAGTGTTGTAAATGCAGGAGCAATATAGTAATCGATATATAATATTAATATATGATAGTTACATCATACATGTAATTAAAATGTAATATAATATCATAACCATCTGTTTATCAGTGTCATGAAACATGTCGTGAATCACATAATAAACCAGAAAAGTATCGGAGTATCGGCCATATTTTACCTTGCCGATACCGATACTACAGAATATAAAAGGCCGATACTGCCGATACCGATACTACAAAATAAAAAAGGCCGATACTGCCGATACCGATACCGATAATATCGGCACAACGTATATATCTGTATCTATCTATAAGACGGAGAGAGAGAGAGAGAGAGAGAGAGAGAGAGAGAGAGAGAGAGAGAGAGAGAGAGAGAGAGAGAATGGGGGAGTTAGGGGCATGAGGTAAGTCAGGCAGGGAGGAGGAGGGTAGACTGTTGTTGTTCGTGTTCCTCCTCCAAATTCCCCTATTCGTCAACGCGATAGGATGGCCGGGGATACTGTAGAGATGGAAGGCGAAAGTGGCAGGAGATAAATTATATAAAATGGTGATCCCTGATCTTCACCTGTATGGAATCGTTCGTATCGAATCTTTTATAAAGGATCAAACATGCTTGCGTGCGTCGTCGGCCCTGGTCACCTAATGGCGGCTCTCCACACTGCTCGATCTTTTGCAGCCTCCCTTTTCACTTATCCCTAAGGTCACACACTATGACCTCGTTCCAGGCCTTTTTTCCGTCTCTGTCTGTCTGTCTGTCTGTCTGTCTCTCTCTCTCTCTCTCTCTCTCTCTCTCTCTCTCAACTCTACCTCCCAACCTTCACACTTCTCTCTCTCCGCACCCAGCTGTCATCATCCATCCTCTCCACATGTCCAAACCATCTCAACCTACCCCTCCTCATCATACCACCAAAATATTCCTGTCCCATCCTTCCTCTTAACTCTTCAATAGTAAACCTCTCATGACTGTACCGTTGCCTCTCATGACTGTACCGTTCACATATTTGCATAATGATTGTGATTTACACCCTTCCTTGATCAGGGCATACGTTCTTCCGTCGTGCGTTGTAGTAGTCGTGAACTACGGGGAGGGGGGTAAAGATTGTCAGGATCCCCTCCCCGCAGAAATTAGTTGAAAGAAATAATGCGTGTACTCTACTGGATGACATGGATGTGGACTTATAACTACATATTTACACGGTACAGCAATTTCACATGTCAAGAGCTGTAGACTGCTTCCTCTCTTGTGTCTAAGGAAGCTATTTTTTTCGGTGACAATCCGCACTAAAAAATGAGTTCATTATTCACGCACCCGTCGGGCAAGGCAGATGATACAGTAATCCTGGTTAACAGCTGTTTATTTCAAAGGTGCCCTGAGGTTTATGAAAAATCCCAAACACTCCTTGCTATGTAAACAGCCAATGAAGAATACATTAAATACCATTGCCAAATTTGTCAACATTTACAATAACCACACTGATATATTTCCAGAGCTAGATTATTGTGTTTTGGCGTCGTAGCAGTGGCTAATTGTGCACACCATCTCTGAACTGTCACCTTCTCCTTGTCCGCTACTCCAGTCCCCCTTT
Source organism: Coenobita brevimanus (assembly GCF_032717465.1). Taxonomy (NCBI): domain Eukaryota; kingdom Metazoa; phylum Arthropoda; class Malacostraca; order Decapoda; family Coenobitidae; genus Coenobita; species Coenobita brevimanus. The sequence continues at coordinate 29,638,201 of NC_137030.1, read as the reverse complement.
CCTACCCCCTCACCTCTTCCCTCTCCCCCCCTTCCCTACCCTCTCACCTCTTCCCTACCCTCTCACCTCTTCCCCTAACCTCTTCCCTCTACGTCCCCTCCTCTCTCCCCGCTACCAGTCAAACATCCCCTACCCTCACACCTCTGCTTTTCACCTCTCAGGTTGAATTTTTCTATTGAAACGAAGAAAGAAGTGGATTTTTGCACGACCAAGCAGGCAGAGGATATTTACACGACCAGGCAAGCAAAGGATATTTACACCGACCGGACAGACGACAGGAGTGGGAAATAATAGCTTTCTCCACTAGTAAAAGGTATTTGAACCATTTTTAAACTTTTTTGAAATCTGATTATTTTTTTCTGAGTTTTCCTCACATCGTACACTTATGCATGCATTTTCTTTATGGTTTAAAGATGTTTGAGTGATTTTTCACACACACACACACACACACACACACACACACACACACACACACACACACACACACACACAAAGCATACGAACAGATTCTCTCTCTCTCTCTCTCTCTCTCTCCCTCTCTCTCTCTCTCTCTCTCTCCCTCTCTCTCTCTCTCTCTCTCTCTCTCTCTCTCACGCAGATAAATTTTGCACGAGAGCACTGATAGCCTGTGTGGTGGTTGTGACGGTGGTGATGTCAGCGGTGTTGGTGGTGGTGGTGTGTGGTTGTGATGGTGGTGGTAGTACGTGGTTGTGGTAGTGATGATAGTGTTATGCTGGTGGTTGTATGATGATGGAGGGTGGTTGTTGTGGTGGTTGTGTGGGTGTGGTGATGGTACAGTATGGCTGTGAAGGACTTAAAGGAAGGATGTGTGGAATGGGAAGGAATTGGATGACAAGTTGGGGTTAGAAGACATTGACGTAAGTTTGCAATATAATGTTGGTGTTATGGAGAATAAATCTCTCAGGGAAATGCGCTACGAAGCCTCGTATGTCACCCAGAATACGGGACATAGGCTCAGCAGTAGCATATAGTGCGTACTTTGGCCTAATTGATATTTGCTCCACAGAGTACGATGGAAACGCCGGAGGACGAGATGTCAACCCTGGCCAGCGAGATGGCAACTGCAAGAGAGGGGGTAGACGAAGCTACAGCCCCAGAAGACAAGGTTGCAACCTCAGAAGATGAGATGGCAACCTCAGAAGAAGGGGTGGCAACTACGGAAGAAATGGCAGCTGTAGACGACGAAATGGCCGCTCGAGAACATGGCAAGCCCTGCAGAGGAACTGGTGCAGCGTGTGTTGTAGCTTGTACTGATAGGTGATGTGATAGGGAGGGTAGCAGCAGCTGTGGCGGCACCTGTATAGCGTTACTCTGGTAGGCATTGCATTCCTTAGGCACCTTTGATGTTCCTGTCTTTCCCCAGGCGATGCAGAGACGGCTGCGAGGGAGAGACGAGATGGCCGAGAGACCAGGGGAGACCGGAGAGCCTGCAGGGAGATCGGAGCGCCGGATAGGACAGGTGACAGGTTGTATTTTTCTTTGTATTTTCCTTTAGGGTGTGATTGTGTGTGCGTGAGTTTTTTTTTCTTTTTTTTTTGCGTGTGTGTGTGTGTGTGTGTGTGTGTTTAGTTCCCAGCATACTAGGCTGGGTGTGGCAGGTAGGTGGGTCTGGGGAGGGAGGTGGGGTGGGGGGAGGCGGGAAAGGGGGGACTTCCTTCCACTTCCATCTTCCTCTCCGTCTGTCCTGTCTGCCTGTCCTCAGCGCAGCCGAACGTGCTGGGATGGTGTGTCTGTCTGTTAGTGTCTGTCTGCTTTAGTGCTTCTTTCTCTTCCCCACCTTTACTTTTTTTATGCGCTTTTTCTTTCTCTGTCGTTCTAGAGTGAGCGTGATGGAGAGAGGGTAGAGGGGCGAGTAGGAGCGAGGGAGCAAGTTGGAGATAGACATAGGACCTACTACATAATATTAATTGCTAAAGGTATCTTGCCCGTATTTAACTGATATACTTTGATAATACTTGAAACATTTGCTCTAGTCCAATACTTTTGTGATATACTTTGAGATACTTTGATATATAAAATCTTCTGCCAGAGTAACCTAACAGCTGCTGCCATTGCTACTTTTATACTTTGTAAGTGTATTGTAATTGTAAACTCTTGTAAAAATCTGAAGATAATAAAAGAATCAGCTGTATATCAACTTTACTTTGCCCTTTATGATATTACATATGACTTTAAAATAGTATCACAGAAAAAGTAAAGTATGCAAAGAAAGCATACAATGCTATACTCTAGTTCCCAAAGACATGGAACAGAGTACACAGTAGACTCCAGCACAAGTTAACTTGCTGCTATAAACGCTTGGGTATAAAAACCCACAATTCAACTTTGACTTTATACCAGTTCCACAACCTCGAAAAATCCTAAGTCCAAAAAGACATCCAACTGGGACTTAGGATTTTTTCGAGTGACTGGATCTGGTGTAAGTCTTAAGGGCACCAAAACCCTTACTTCGGACTTAGACTTTATAGCCACCAGAGAAGTGGGTATAAAGTCTAGGGATATAAAAGCCCTACTTCAACTTAGAAACTGTGACCAGAAGGGGGGGGGGGGGGGTACAACACTAGCTTCACCTTAAAAAACTCTACGGATGTAAAACCCATGTTTCAACTAGAAACTCTGCGGATGTAAAACCCGTATTTCAACTTAGACTGTTTTATGGAGTTTGGCATAAAATCTACGGATGAGAAACCTTTACTTCAACTTAGAATCTGACGGAGTTGTGTAAAAACTCTACGGATGTAAAACCCCCATTTCAATTTAGAATATTTTAGAGCTATGTGTAAAATCTACGGATGCAAAACCCTTATTTCGGACTTTGACTATGCAGGCCTCTCCCCCAGGTACAGCAAAACCAGTACTTTGGTCAGCTATGGTTTATTGATGGGTAACTACAGTATTTGTACAAGACTGACTTGCTTCATTACTTAGTGCAATTAGCACTGCCTTGACTAGCAGTAATAAATAGCCTTATTTCGGCTGTTTATAATCCTCCAGAGTTATTTCCTCTGGTGCCTGCAGTTTATTCATGTTACTGCCACACTGTTTTATATATACTCTGGTGCTGAAGCTCCTGTACACTGGCCCTCCAGGTCATCTCGCTGGTTGGTAGTTTTCATAGTACTTCTTACCTTAGTGTTCTCCATTCAGGTTTTTTCCCTTGTGTACTTAAGGTATCTTGATAAGGAAACCTGCAATGAGTGTATTGCAGACACACTGCATGTAAGTCTGACCAGCTATTGTATCCAGTGTAGGTAATGTCCTTTACCCATGTCCTATTTCAGAGTAGATCCAGATACTCCTATGTATCCCTTCACTAGTGCTGTTATCAAAGCCTTCTTCCCATCCTGTCAGTGAAAGTTCTAAGTCTATTGTGCAGTCATGTTTACGTCTTCGTCAAAGTCCAAATGAGGTACTGAAGTGAGTATACTGCATCTTTATCAGAGTTCATCAAGCCAGATCTAAAGACTATCAGTTCTCAAAGCAGCTAAGTTAAAGTCTGAAGGCTTGAATGCCGTAGGTAGTGCTAAGTTAATATGAAGGTTTGAATGCCATAGGTAGTGCAAAGTTAATATGAATGCTTGGGACCATAGGTAGTGCTAAGTATGAAGGCTTGAATGCCATAGGTAGTGCTAAGTTAACATGAAGGCTTGAATGCCATAGGTAGTGCTAAGTTAATATGAAGGCTTGAAAGCCATAGGTAGTGCTAAGTTGATATGAAAGCTTGAATGGCAGAGGCAGTGTTAAGTTAAAAGTATGAAGGCTTGAATACAATAGGCAGTGCTAAGTTAAAAGTATGAAGGCTTGAATACAATAGGCAGTGCTAAGTTAAAAGTATGAAGGCTTGAATACAATAGGCAGTGCTAAGTTAATACGAGGGCTTGAATGCCATAGATAGTGTTGTTATATATATGAATGCTTGAATACCATAGGTAATGCTAAGTCAATATGAAGGCTCGAATGCCATAGGTAATGGTAGGTTAATATGAAGGCTTGAATGGCGTAGGTAATGAAGGGAGGTGTGACTCACTGGGTACCGATTCACTGTCCTTTGGTCCTATTCACCCCTATTTAGTAACCATGTGGTAGGTAAGGTCCAGGGATAATAGGTAAAGTATCTTAATCTCCTCTAATGGCTGGAATAAAATTACTATTATTTACTGCATGTGTATAGATAAGCTGGTCAGTTACAGTATTTGTGCATGGTTAAGTGTCCTATTCAAATTTAATTTTCAAAGTAAAACATCAGTGGGAATTAAGCTTTGTCTCTGGATCCTAACTCTTCAGTTCATACCATATTGTTGTTTGTTGTCAGCCTAAGTAGGTATTTAACAACACCAGTCCAGTCCTTTATTCCGGCAATCTTTACAAGGTGTTTTCCTCTATAGGATAAAAAGAGTCAGCAACCGTTGTCCTAACTAATTTGTTCATTATTTCCAAGTGTCATTTATCCGATGCAAATTCTTGTGTTTCATCCAAGATCAAGGATCTTTCTGGCCAGATAGGTTTCTCATTAGGTGAAAGGCGAAGAGAGGCAGTGTGTGGAGGTCCAGTTTTATTGTACCCATGTCATATATAATCTGGCCAAAGTTCTTCAAAGTCTTATAATCCAGGACTTAAATGGGCATCTCTCTGGGCAGGGTGGTGAATTCTGATCGGCTGAATGACGAAGAGGCGAGTAGTGGTGGTGTCATCGATGGAGTGGCTAAGACAGGCGAGGAGTGGAGATGTGGATGGAATGGCGAGAAGTGTGGCCTCTGGATTGTCGGTCTGGCTGCTGTCTTCCCACGTGACCACACCTGCGGGAGAAACTCTGAGGAGATCACACTGCACAGGTACAGAGTTTGTTTATAGTTATAATGTTTTCATCAGTGTCTGCTTCCTCCGCCTGCACTGAAGCCAACTGGGGTGTAATATTCAAGGATAAAGTGTTTAAACTGTGGGAAATTCTCCGAGTAAAAGGATAGAATCAGTTATAATAGTCCAAAAGAGGGCCGTGGGGTGGGGTGAGGGGGGTGGTGGGGTGGGGGTGGGGGTGGAGGGGTGATGGAGGGGTGGGGTGAGGGTGGAGGGGTGATGGAGGGGTGGGGTGAGGGTGGAGGGGTGATGGAGGGGTGGGGTGAGGGGAGTGGTGGGGTGAGGGGGTGGTGGAGGGAGGGGAGTGGTGAGGTGAGGGGAGTGGTGGGGTGAGGGGAGTGGTGGGGTGAGGGGGGTAGTGGTGGGGTGAGGGGGGTAGTGGTGGGGTGAGGGGGGAGTGGTGGGGTGTGGGGGTGGTGGGGTGAGGGGGGTGGGGTGAGGGTTGGGGTGAAAGGGGGGAGTGGGGTGGGGTGGGGTGGAAGGAGGGAGTGGGGTGGGGTGGGGTGGAAGGAGGGAGTGGGATGGAAGGGGGGAATGGGTGAAGGAGGAGTGGGTGAAGGGTGGGAAGGGGTTTGAGGGGAGGGAGGATGGGGAGAAGGGGAGAGGGGTGCAAGGGATGGGAGAGTAGGAAGAAGGCAGCAGCTAAATGAAAGATGAAGGGGAATAGGGAAGAAAGCATATCCATTCCAGTACTCAGGAATACACAGTCCAACCCATCCACTGCATCCAATCCAGTCCATCCCATCCCCACGATATTCAACCCAACCCAATCCAACCCATCCCAACCCCACGATATTCAGCCCATCCCAACCCCACGATATTCAACCCATCCCAACCCCACGACATCCCAACCCATCCCAACCCCACGACATCCCAACCCAACCCAACCCCACGACATCCCAACCCAACCCAACCCCACGACATCCCAACCCAACCCAACCCCACGACATCCCAACCCAACCCAACCCCACGACATCCCAACCCAACCCAACCCCACGACATCCCAACCCAACCCAACCCCACGACATCCCAACCCAACCCAACCCCACGACATCCCAACCCAACCCAACCCAACCCCACGACATCCCAACCCAACCCCACGACATCTATCCCAACCCTCCACAACAACCAATTCTTCCCTCAGTATAAAGCCCTTTCAACCAACCCCACCTTAAAAAACCATCCCAACCCCACAATATCCACACCAACCTCACATCTAATAGTTTTCAGGTATAATGACTGAGGTAACTGAGGTATGACAAAAGATTTTAAGATTTTATTAAACAAAAGTACCGGTAGGTTCTTTTTTGAGTTGGCTTCTTCAGTCGAGTTGTCAGCGATCAAGAAGGCTCTGTGGGTAGACAGGTAGGTAGGGTAAGGTGGTACGTGGGTAGGTGGATAGGTGGGTAGGTGGGTAGGTGGGTAGGTGGATAGGTGGGTAGGTGGATAGGTGGGTAGGTGGGTAGGTGGATAGGTAGGTAGGTGGATAGGTAGGTAGGGTAAGGTGGTACGTGAGTAGGTGGATAGGTAGGTAAGGCAAGGTGGTACGTGGGTAGGTGGATGGGTAGGTGGATGGGTAGGTGGATGGGTAGGTGGATGGGTAGGTGGATAGGTAGGTAGGGTAAGGTGGTACGTGGATTGGTGGATAGGTAGATGGATAGGTAGGTAGGGCAAGGTGGTACGTGGGTGGGTGGATAGGCAGGTAGGGTAAGGTGGTACGTGGGTAGGTGGATAGGTAGGTAGGGTAAGGTGGTAGGTAGGGTAAGGTGGTACGTGGGTAGGTGGATAGGTAGATAGGGCAAGGTGGTACGTGGATAGGTAGGTAGGGTAAGGTGGAACGTGGGTAGGTGACTGAGGACAAGAGGTGAGACAGGGTGAGGCAGGTGAGACAGGGTGAGGCAGGTGAGATAGGGTGAGACAGGGTGAGACAGGGTGAGTCAGGGTGAGTCAGGGTGAGTCAGGGTAAAGCAGGGCAGACAGGTGAGGCAGGGCAGACAGGTGAGGCAGGGCAGACAGGTGAGGCAGGGCAGACAGGTGAGGCAGGTGAGGTGAGGCAGGGTGTACAGGGTGAGTAGATGGCAGGTTAAAACAGAGTGAGGCAGAGCTGATGGAAGCCAGACGAGGTAGCGTGAGTGGCTGGTTGGCAGATGAGGCAGGATTGCTGGCTAGCAGGTGTGGAAGGGTGAGGCAAGGTAATGGATGGCAGGTGGGTGGCAGGTGCCAGGTGGGTGGAAGGTGCCAGGTGGGTTGTGGGTGGTAGGTGGGTGGTAGGTGGCGAGAGGCAGGTGGGTGGCAGGTGGGTGGCAGGAGGGTGGCAGGAGGGTGGCAGGTGAGTGGCAGGTGAGTGGCAGGAGGGTGGCAGGTGAGTGGCAGGAGGGTGGCAGGTGAGTGGCATGTGGATGGCAGGTGGGTGGTCGGTGTGTGGTGGGTGGTCGGTGTGTGGTGGGTGGTCGGTGTGTGGTGGGTGGTCGGTGTGTGGTGGGTGGTCGGTGGGTGGTCGGTGGGTGGCCGGTGGGTGGCCGGTGGCGGGTGGCGGGTGGTGGGTGGCAGGTGGTGGGTGGCAGGTGGCAGGTGGGTGGCAGGTGGCAGATGGCAGGTGGCAGGTGGTGGGTGGATAGCAAGTGGGTGGTGGGTGGGTGGTGGGTGGGTGGTGGGTGGATAGCAAGTGGGTGGTGGGTGGGTGGCGGGTGGCAGGTGGGTGGTGGGTGGGTGGCGGGTGGCAGGTGGGTGGTGGGTGGCAGGTGGGTGGTGGGTGGCAGGTGGGTGGTGGGTGGCAGGTGGCTGGGGGGTGGCAGGTGGGTGGGGGGTGGCAGGTGGCAGGTGGGTGGCAGGTGACAGGTGGGTGGCAGGTGACAGGTGGGTGGTGGGTGGCAGGTGGGTGGTGGGTGGCGGGTGGCAGGTGGGTGGCGGGTGGCAGGTGGGTGGCGGGTGGCAGGTGGGTGGCGGGTGGCAGGTGGGTGGCGGGTGGCAGGTGGGTGGCGGGTGGCAGGTGGGTGGCGGGTGGCAGGTGGGTGGCGGGTGGCAGGTGGGTGGCGGGTGGCAGGTGGGTGACGGGTGGCAGGTGGGTGACGGGTGGCAGGTGGGTGACGGGTGGCAGGTGGGTGACGGGTGGCAGGTGGGTGGCAGGATTTATAGGTGATAAATGGTAGTAGAAAGCGTTATAGACAATTCAATATCTGGATTAAACCTTTTCCAGAGTTGATCTTCGTGGGCTTAAAGCGTAACTGAACAGACTGAATCAGTTAATATGATGACCAATTAATTTAATGTACCTTCTCGACTAACAAGGTATATACTGACAGACAACAAAGGTAATATCTAACAGGAGAAACGAATACTGACAAAGTGAAGACTGACGATGTGTACTACTGAAGCCAGGTGTGGACTGACTGACCGTAGGTGTGGAATGATTGACGGTGTGGAATGATTGACGGTGTGGATTAACTGAACCGGGCTGGACTGTGGGTGTGGACTGAACATGACAAGACTATGGGTGTGGACTGGATTGGATTCTGTTGGACTATGATTGTGGACTGGGCTAGCCTAAGTTTGGACTGGACTGTGTGGACTGGACTAGACTGTATTAAGTGTGGACCGGACTGTGTGGATTGGACTAGACTATTAAGTGTGGACTAGACTATTAAGTGTGGACTAGACTGTATTAAGTGTGGACTGGACTGGACTGTAGGTGTGGACTGGACTGGACTGGACTGTAGGTGTGGACTGGATGGGACTGGACTGGATGGGACTGGACTGGACTGTAGGACTGGACTGGACTGTGGGTGTGGACTGGACTGGACTGGGTATGGACGGATTTGGGTGTGGATTGAAGTAGACTGGATTGAGTGTGGACTGAAGTGGACTGGACTGTGTGGACTGAAGTGAACAGAACTGAGCTTGGCCTGAAGTGGATTGGACAGTATGGACTAAAATAAAGTGGACTTTGGGTATGGACTGGACTGGACTGTGGGTGTGGACTTAACTGGACTGTGGGTGTGGACTTGACTGGACTTTGGGTGTAGACTGGACTGAACTTTGGATGTGGACTGGACAGGACTGTGGGTGCGAACTGGACTGCGTGTGTGGACTGGACTGCGTGTGTGAACTGGACTGTGGGTGTGAACTGCACTGCGGGTGTGAACTGGACTGGGCTGTGTCGACTGGACTGGGCTGTGTCGACTGGACTGGACCAAGTGGACAGGACTGGACTAATCGTGGAAAGGACTGGACTGCATTAAGTGTGGACTGGACTGGACCAAGTGTGGACTGGACTGGACTGGACTAAGTGTGGACTGGACTGGAATGGATTGAATGTGGACTGGAATGGACACTGTGGGCCGGACTGAATTGGTCTGAATGGAGACTGGACTAAGTTTAAACTGGATTGGACTGTGGGTGTGGACTAGAATGGACCGTGGGTGTGGACTGGACTGGACTAGACTGGACCGTAGGTGTGGACTAGACTGGACCGTAGGTGTGGACTGGACTGGACTATGGGTGTAGGCTGGACTGGACTGGACTGGACTATGGGTGTAGGCTGGACTGGACTGGACTGTAGGTGTGGAGTAGATTGGGCTGGGTGTGGACCGAGATGGATTAAGGGTTTGGGCTGGACTAGGTTGGACTGGAGTGAAGGGTGTGAACTGGACTGGTGCAAATTGGACTGGGTGTGGACTGTGGGTGTGGATTGAAGTTGTGGACTGAACTGGGCTGGAGTGGGTATGGACTGAACTGGACTGTGGGTGTGAACTGGACTGTGGGTGTGAACTGGACTGCGTGTGTGAACCGGACTGCGTGTGTGAACCGGACTGCGTGTGTGAACCGGACTGCGTGTGTGAACCGGACTGCGTGTGTGAACCGGACTGCGTGTGTGAACTGGACTGCGTGTGTGAACTGGACTGCGTGTGTAAACTGGACTGCGTGTCTGAACTGGACTGCGTGTCTGAACTGGACTGCGTGTCTGAACTGGACTGCGGGTGTGTTGACTGGACTGCGGGTGTGTTGACTGGACTGGACTACGTGGACAGGACTGGATTGAGTGTGGGCTGGACTGGTCTGGACTGGACTAGACTGCATTAAGTGTGGACTCGACTGGACTTAACCAAGCGTGGGCTGGACTGGACTAAGTGTGGACTGGACTGGAATCGAATGATTGTGGACTGGACTGGACTGGATGTGGACTGGACTGGATGTGAACTGGACTGAAGTGGTCTGAATGTGGACTGGACTAAGTTTAAACTGGAATGGACAGTGGGTGTGGACTGGACTGGACTATATTGGACTGTTGGTGTGGATTGGACTGTAGGTGTGGACTGGACTGGACTGTGGGTGTATACCGGATTGGACTGTGGGTGTATACCGGATTGGACCGTGGGTGTGGACTGGACTGGACTGAGTGTGGACTGGTGTGAACTGGACTGGTGTGAACTGGACTGGCGCGAACTGGACTGGCGCGAACTGGACCGGCGCGAACTGGACCGGCGCGAACTGGACCGGCGCGAACTGGACCGGCGCGAACTGGACCGGCGCGAACTGGACCGGCGCGAACTGGACCGGCGCGAACTGGACCGGCGCAAACTGGACCGGCGCAAACTGGACCGGCGCAAACTGGACCGGCGCAAACTGGACTTTAATCTTGCTAAGTCTGTTCTTCGCTCTGCTAAAAATAATTTCATCCTTACTAAATGCTCTCAACTCTCCAACTCGAATTCTTCCCGCTCCTCCTGGCACCTTGCCAAAAACCTGTCTAACAAGTTTACCTTATCATCCTTCCCTCCTCTTTTCTACTCTGATGGCTCTGTGGATATTTCATCTACTGATAAAGCAAATCTTAAATTTCCAAACTGCCCTCTTACGGTTTCTATCCTTCTATCTGTGCCTTCATCTCTAGCTTCCTTTATGGTCGTTCTATAGCCGCTGTTGTAGACGGTCATTGTTCTTCTAGCTCTATCAACAATGGTGTTCTTCAGGGCTCTGTCCTATCACCATCGCTCTTCCTTTTATTCATCAATGACCTTCTAAGCTGTACAATTAATCCTATCCACTCATACGCTGATGACTCCACCTTTCATCTTTCCATTCGGTTCCACCAACATCCATCTCAGCAGTTACTTCAACAAACAAGGGATGAGGCTATGGCACACCTAATGTCTGACTTGGCTCGTATCCCTGACTGGGGTAAAAATAATCTAGTTGTTTTTCATGCATCAAAGACTCAGTTTTTATACCTATCAACCCGACAGAATCTTCCACAGGTATACCCACTAATGTTTAATAATATCCAGCTGATTCCTGGATCATCCTTGAACATGCTTGGGGTTTCATTTACTCGGGACTTATCTTGGAAAGATCATATTACATCTCGTGTCAGATCTGCTTCCAAGAGATTAAGTGTGACTCTATACAGGGGTTTTATCCGTTCTTGTGTGGAGTACAACTCTCATGTGTGGGGAGGCTCTCCACATACAGCTCTTCTCAATAGGGTGGAGTCAAAGGCTTTTCGTCTCATTAACTTTCCTCCTCTTACTGACTCCCTTCAACCTCTGTCTCTTCATCACACTGTTGCATCTTTATCTCTTTTCTATCGCTACTTCAATGGTCACTGCTCCTCTGAAATGTCTGCATGCATTCCTCCACCTCTATGACAGGCGCTTAGCACCCGTCCAGCTCTCTAATGGAAGAGTTAACCGTTACTCCCAGTCCTTCATTTATCCAACAGGTCAACTCTGGAACTGTCTCACTCTGTCTGTTTCCTGCTTCCTATGATCTCCAGTCTTTCAAACGCATTGTGTCCAGGCATCTCGAAATGATCGGATCTTGAATCTGGCTCTCTCTTGTATTTTGTTTTTCTCTTGGAAGGAACGTTACTTGCGGGATCGCGGCCTTTGGTTCATTCTTCGCATTAATAAAAACAAAAAACGAACTGGTGCAAACTGGACTGGGTATGGACTGTGGGTGTGGACCGAAGTTGTGGACTGAACTGGACTGGACTGGGTATGGAGTGAACTGAATGTGGACCGAAGTCGACTGGACTTTGTGGACTGAAAACAGGACTGAGCTTGGCCTGAAGTGGACTGGACAGTGTGGACTCAAGTGGACTGGACTATGGGTGTGGACTGGAGAGGACTGTGAATGTGGACTGGACTGTGGGTGTGAACTGGACTGCGAGTGTGAACTGGACTGCGGGTGTGAACTGGACTGCAAATGTGAACTGGACTGCGGGTGTGAACTGGACTGCGAGTGTGAACTGGACTGCGGGTGTGAACTTGACTGGGCTGTGTTGACTGGACTGGTCTGTGTCGTCTGGACTGGACCAAGTGGACAGGACTGGACTAAGTGTGGAATGGACTGGGCTGAACTGGACTAAATTTGAAATGGACTGGACTGCATTAAGTGTGGGCTCGACTGGACTCAACGAAGTGTGGACTGGACTGGAATAAGTGTGGACTGTACTGGAGTGGACTGAACTGTTATGAAAGTGGACTGGACTAAGTTTAAACTGGACTGGACAGTGGGTGTGGAAAGCACTGAACTAGATTGGACTGTGGTTGTGGACTGGATTAGGCTAGGCTGGACTGGACTGTGGGTGTGGACTGGACTGGACTGGACTGGATTGGACTGCGGGTGCGGACTGGACTGGACTATGGGTGAGGATTGAACTGAGCTGGACCGTGGGTGTGGGCTGGACTGAATTGGGACGTGGGTGTAGTCTGGACTGGACTGGGCTCTGGATGTGGGCTGGATTAGACTGGACTGAACTGTAGGTATGGACTAGACTAGACTGTGTGGATGTGGACTAGACTGGACTGTGGGTAGAGACTGAACTGGACTGGACTGTGGGTGTAACTAACTGGACTGGACTGTGGGTGTAGACTAACTGGACTGGACTGTGGGTGTAGACTAACTGGACTGGACTGTGGGTGTGAACTGGTCTGAAGTGGACTGTGGGTGTGGACTGGCTTGGACTGGGCTGGGTATGTACTGTACTGGACTGGACTGGGCTGAGCTGGGTGCGGAGTGGACTGGACAGGGTGTGGACTGACAGGGTGTGGACTGACAGGGTGTGGACTGACAGGGTGTGGACTGACAGGGTGTGGACTGACGGTGTGAGCTAACAGGATGCGATGGGCTGATTTAGCTGAAGTGCTGACTGGCTAAGGGCTTGGACTGACTGGGGTCGATAAAACTGAACTGATAAGGTCCCAATGCTGTTGACTGAATCAGTAAGAGTATGTGGTGGTGAAGGCTGTGGACTGAATCAGTAAGGGTATGTGTTGGTGGAGGCTGTGGACTGAATCAGTAAGGGTATGTGGTGGTGGAGGCTGTGGACTGAATCAGTGAGAGTATGTGGTGGTGGTGGAGGCTGTGGACTTAATCAGTAAGGGTATGTAGTGGAGGAGGCTGTGGTCTGAATCAGTAAGGGTATGTGGTGGTGGAGGCCGTGGACTGAATCAGTAAGGGTATTTGGTGGTGGAGCTGAATCATTAAGGGTATTTGGTGGTGGAGGCTGCGGTCTGAATCAGTAAGGGTATGTGGTGGTGGAGGCCGTGGATTGAATCGGTAAGGGCATGTGGTGGTTAAGGCTGTGAATTGAATCAAAAGGCTTCTTAGTGATAGTGGGCATGGACTGAGTTTTTAAAGGTGTGGACTGTCCCTGGGTGTGACACAGAGGTTGTGGGTGTGACACAGTGGCTGTGGGTGTGACACAGTGGCTGTGGGTGTGACACTGTGGCCTTGGGTGTGATTTTGAGTGGCTGATGCTGAGTGGCTGAGGGTGTGGCATTGAGTTGCTTTGGGTGTGACGCTGAGTGGTTGTGGGTGTAACACAGTGGCTGTGGGTGTGATGGTGAGTGGCTGTGGGTGTGATGGTGAGTGGCTGTGGGTGTGATGGTGAGTGGCTGTGGGTGTGATGAGTGGCTGTGGGTGTGATGGTGAGTGGCTGTGGGTGTGATGGTGAGTGGCTGTGGGTGTGATGGTGAGTGGCTGTGGGTGTGATGGTGAGTGGCTGTGGGTGTGATGGTGAGTGGCTGTGGGTGTGATGGTGAGTGGCTGTGGGTGTGATGGTGAGTGGCTGCGGGTGTGATGGTGAGTGGCTGCGGGTGTGATGGTGAGTGGCTGCGGGTGTGGCACTGAGTTGCTTTGGGTGTGGCGCTGAGTGGCTGTGGGTGTAACACAGTGGCTTTGGGAGTAACACAGTGGCTGTGGGAGTAACACAGTGGCTGTGGGAGTAACACAGTGGCTGTGGGAGTAACACAGTGGCTGTGGGAGTAACACTGTGGTTATGGGTGTGACACAGTGGCTGTGGGTGACATTGGATGTGGATGTGACAGTGGCTGTGGGTGTGACACTGAGTGGCCATGTGTGTGACTGAGTGACCATGGGTGTGACACAGTGGCTTTGGGTGTGACACAGTATCTATGGGTGTGACAGTATCTATGGGTGTGACAGTGGCCATGGGTGTGACACTGAGTGGTTGTGGGTGTGACACTGAGTGGTTGTGGGTGTGACACTGAGTGGTTGTGGGTGTGACACTGAGTGGTTGTGGGTGTGACACTGAGTGGTTGTGGGTGTGACACTGAGTGGCTGTGGGTGACACAGAGTGGCTGTGGGTGACACAGAGTGGCTGTGGGTGACACAGAGTGGCTGTGGGTGACACAGAGTGGCTGTGGGTGACAGAGTGGCTGTGGGTGACAGAGTGGCTGTGGGTGACACAGAGTGGCTGTGGGTGACAGAGTGGCTGTGGGTGACACAGAGTGGCTGTGGTTGTGACACAGTTGCCATGGGTGTGACAGTGGTCATGAGTGTGACACTGAGTGGTTGTGGGTGTGACACTGAGTGGCTATGGGTGTGACACTGAGTGGCCACTGGTGTGACACTGAGTGGCTGTCGGTGTGACACTGAGTGGCTATGGGTGTGGCACTGAGTGGCTATGGGTGTGACACTGAGTGGCTGTGGGTGTGACACTGAGTGGCTGTGGGTGTGACACTGAGTGGCTATGGATGTGACAGTGGTTATGAGTGTGACAGTGGCTATGGGTGCGACACAGTGGCTGTGGATATGACAGTGGGTGTGGATGTGACACAGTGGGTGTGGGTGTGAGTGGCTGTGGGTGTGACACAGTGGCTGTGGGTGTGACACAGTGACTCTGGGTGTGACAGTGACTGGGTGTGACACAGTGACTGGGTGTGACACAGTGACTGGGTGTGACACAGTGACTGGGTGTGACACAGTGACTGGGTGTGACACTGAGTGGCTGTGGGTGTGGAATGACAAGCACGTTGAGTGTTGGAACTGACAGGAACTGACACGGACTGACTAATGACATGGACTGACTAATGACGAAATTACTGATGACGTGGACTGATGACGTGGGCTGACTGGTGTGAGTGAACGAATTAAAACATGTGATAGACTGAATATGTAGTGGACTGACTGAGTCAGTAGGGATGTGGGCCGACTGAGTCAGTAGGGATGTGGGCCGACTGGGCCAGTAGGGTTGTGGACTGACTGGGTCAGTAGGGCTATGGCCTGACTCAGTCGGGTTGTAGACTGACTGGGCCAGTAGGGCTGTGGACTGACTGGGTCAGTAGGGCTATGGCCTGACTGTGTTAGTCGGGTTGTAGACTGACTGGGCCAGTCGGGTTGTAGACTGACTGGGCCAGTCGGGTTGTAGACTGACTGGGCCAGTCGGGTTGTAGACTGACTGGGCCAGTCGGGTTGTAGACTGACTGGGCCAGTCGGGTTGTAGACTGACTGGGCCAGTCGGGTTGTAGACTGACTGGGCCAGTCGGGTTGTAGACTGACTGGGCCAGTCGGGTTGTAGACTGACTGGGCCAGTCGGGTTGTAGACTGACTGGGCCAGTCGGGTTGTAGACTGACTGGGCCAGTCGGGTTGTAGACTGACTGGGCCAGTCGGGTTGTAGACTGACTGGGCCAGTCGGGTTGTAGACTGACTGGGCCAGTCGGGTTGTAGACTGACTGGGCCAGTCGGGTTGTAGACTGACTGGGCCAGTCGGGTTGTAGACTGACTGGGCCAGTCGGGTTGTAGACTGACTGGGCCAGTCGGGTTGTAGACTGACTGGGCCAGTCGGGTTGTAGACTGACTGGGCCAGTCGGGTTGTAGACTGACTGGGCCAGTCGGGTTGTAGACTGACTGGGCCAGTCGGGTTGTAGACTGACTGGGCCAGTCGGGTTGTAGACTGACTGGGCCAGTCGGGTTGTAGACTGACTGGGCCAGTCGGGTTGTAGACTGACTGGGCCAGTCGGGTTGTAGACTGACTGGGCCAGTCGGGTTGTAGACTGACTGGGCCAGTCGGGTTGTAGACTGACTGGGCCAGTCGGGTTGTAGACTGACTGGGCCAGTCGGGGTGTAGACTGACTGGGCCAGTCGGGGTGTAGACTGACTGGGCCAGTCGGGTTGTAGACTGACTGGGCCAGTCGGGTTGTAGACTGACTGGGCCAGTCGGGTTGTAGACTGACTGGGCCAGTCGGGTTGTAGACTGACTGGGCCAGTCGGGTTGTAGACTGACTGGGCCAGTCGGGTTGTAGACTGACTGGGCCAGTCGGGCTGTAGACTGACTGGGCCAGTCGGGCTGTAGACTGACTGGGCCAGTCGGGCTGTAGACTGACTGGGCCAGTCGGGCTGTAGACTGACTGGGCCAGTCGGGCTGTAGACTGACTGGGCCAGTCGGGCTGTAGACTGACTGGGCCAGTCGGGCTGTAGACTGACTGGGCCAGTCGGGCTGTGGTCTGACTGGGCCAGTCGGGCTGTGGTCTGACTGGGCCAGTCGGGCTGTGGTCTGACTGGGCCAGTCGGGCTGTGGTCTGACTGGGCCAGTCGGGCTGTGGTCTGACTGGGCCAGTCGGGCTGTGGTCTGACTGGGCCAGTCGGGCTGTGGTCTGACTGGGCCAGTCGGGCTGTGGTCTGACTGGGCCAGTCGGGCTGTGGTCTGACTGGGCCAGTCGGGCTGTGGTCTGACTGGGCCAGTCGGGCTGTGGTCTGACTGGGCCAGTCGGGCTGTGGTCTGACTGGGCCAGTCGGGCTGTGGTCTGACTGGGCCAGTCGGGCTGTGGTCTGACTGGGTCAGTAGGGCTGTGGTCTGACTGGGTCAGTAGGGCTATGGTCTGACTGGGTCAGTAGGGCTATGGTCTGACTGGGTCAGTAGGGCTATGGTCTGACTGGGTCAGTAGGGCTATGGTCTGACTGGGTCAGTAGGGTTCTGGACTGACTGGGTCAGTAGGGCTATGGTCTGACTGTCAGTCGGGTTGTAGGCTGACTGGGTCAGTAGGGCTATGGTCTGACTGGGTCAGTAGGGCTATGGTCTGACTGGGTCAGTAGGGCTATGGTCTGACTGGGTCAGTAGGGCTATGGTCTGACTGGGTCAGTAGGGCTATGGTCTGACTGGGTCAGTAGGGCTATGGTCTGACTGGGCCAGTAGGGCTGTGGACTGACGGGGTCAGTCGGGCTGTGAACTTAATCAGCAAGGGTTTGGAGTGATGGAGGGTGTGGACTAAATAACTTAGGGTGTACTGTTAAAGGGTGGGCAGTTAGTGTTTTAAGTGATGAAGGTGTGTACTGGGTAGAGTGAAACACTCGCTAGAATACTGTAAACTGAGTAAGGTGTTGCCCAGTGATAATGGACTGGTTGAAGGTACTGAAAGGATGAAAAAGTGACGGTAGTAACCGTGGTGTCTGGGCTAGTGTGAGTTTGTGACTGGTTGTGAATGCAGTGAGATGTTTGGACAAGTGTGCAAAAAATAGGGCATATGAAATTGATAAAAGCTCAGTTGTGAAATGGGACTCCAGGCCAGCACTGACTGGACGGGCGGATCAGAGAGACAGGAAGGGTGTTAGCAAGTTCGCAGCATTACTCGATTATGAAACATGTACTTTAAATGTGATCAGCCTCCATGCAACATTATCTTGTATTCAACATCGCTACTGCGAAGATATACATGCTATTATGCTTTAGAAATTAAAAAGAAAATTGTGGCTTGTTCACAGCCTTGGCTCTCTCAAAATAACACACCTCCTATGACAAAAATGATGAACACTAAGGGCTGACCAAGGCCTGGATATGTTTAACTGAAGGCACAGTGTTTGGAGCCTGAGTCGTGAAAAACTACTATGTCCTGACTAACGATTGACTGGTGTAAAATCAACTGAAATAATTTGAGGTTCAGCATCCTCATACATTACCGGAGAATGAAGTGAGTATTGTAGGGTAGGCTGTTCATCCTAGGAAGGGTAATCCAGCTAAGCATCGATGAGTATGGTACAAGGCAGGCCATAAAGATGCATGATTCCACTCCTGTAAATGCCATATTAAATTAGCAGGGTTTTAAAGTATAACCATGAGTATTCGTTATTGTATGTCATCGCTGAATATACGGTTATTTTATCAAATATATCCATATAAATCAATTTGGACTTTGTAGGCTTACTGTATGAGATACGATTATTTCGCCATTATCTTGCGCTGCTGTTGCGTTACTCATCTCTGCCTTGTTTTCTTGCACTAGTTTCTCTGCTCTGGACATCTTGAGTGTAGTGTACCCTGCTCCCCGCACGTCACTCCCTGCAAAACTTGTGTCTGTGAATAGATAGGCTCTATATCTAGTTCGATAAGCTATTACACAATTGTTATATAAACAATCATTTTTTTTTATTTAACATGTACTGTATTATTGTACAGTATACGAAATAAGAGTCGTATTCTTGTTGGTTTTGATTTCATAACCTCTTCATGTTATGACTAATGGTCAATATTTTTTCAAAGTATTACTAGGAATCAGATAGAACCAGGATTCCGGGGTCTTGAATGGTGAGCGAATAGAAGTGTGGCCCATTGCATAGGGCAAACTCGGGCTGTCTGTACATTGCTACTCTTCACCCTGCCCTAGAGTGGGAAAGGAGGTCCGGACGATTACTAGGAATAATAAAAACACATTGTTAAGCAAATCGGTAAAGAAGAGGCAGTCATGTTTGTCACTAACATCAAATGAGTTGTTTGTTAGCGTACTGGTATTAAGACAATGTTAAGGTGAGAAATGCAAAGTCAGTCACTAAACAGGCACTATAAGGTTTGTTGGCCAACAAGAATACCTCTGTCAACACCAAAACATATCACCACTACAGGTGTCATCAATCCAACAGCTTCCACAAACCATGGCGATGCTCCCACTGATCCCGGCGACGACACGCACAGGTCCCGACGACGCTCCCACTACAGGCCCAGACGACGCTTCCTCCACTGGCCTGACACAACCACCACCACCACATCTAATACCAAGTCTCAGTCCCTGCTGCTCTGTACCACAACAGGTCAATATCAGCCTGAAAGCTGAACGTTTTCTTAGCAACAGATCTCCCTGTAAGTAATCTGTATACACAACTATTTTCACTCATGCAAATACATTTTTGACCAAGATATGTCATTGGATTCAAATATATCTTAAAATAAATCTTACCCTTTACAGCTTCCACAGTTCCCCATGCTAACGCTTCATCTTCCTCCCTCATCTAATCCTGGCGACATCACAGCTCTGTCTCGGCAGCTCCTCACCCCCTGCAAGATGAACTTAGCCTCAGCAGCAGTTCGCTTAAGGTGTTTGTATGCACATGGATGTTTTAGTTACACATGCAGATATTTTAAGATATTCCTAGGTCAGAAGTTAATTTAGTGCAGAACATCAAATCATACCATTGTAGCATAGGAAGCTTACGCACACGTCGCAGCTCACACCCAGGCCATAGACAATGCCCACGCCATAGACCACTCCTGCACCACAGCTCACGCCTCATCCCTCCGACGTCGTAGGTGCACCGCCTCTGTCCCTGTGGAACATTAACATTGCCATATCATTTCTTCCCGTAAGTTACTTTATTTCAGTAAAATAAGTCATTCCTTCATGGGAGTGCCCTTACGTTTTTATGCAATGCCCTTAGTTTTATGAAAAATTGTACAGGTCTTTCGCTTACGCATCTGCAAACATAACATTTGAAAACATGTCTCCATAAAAGTGAATTTATGATAATTTATGGTAGTTGCTCGTATTTTTTCTTCACTAATTTTGCCTAGTGTTTAGTACCTCAAGTTGAAAGTATAAACAAGTAGTTTTATTAAACTGAAGCTCAAGACAGAATACAGTGTGATTTCTTACCACTCCAGCTGATGTCGACGTATTTGCCGAAGTTCTACACACGCTGGAAGTCCCACGCCTACCCCGACACAACGACCTGACGACGAGGCCACAGGTCTCACTCCGAAACAACGACCCCACCACGCCGACACGAGCCACCACGCCGACACATGCCACCACGCCGACACAAGCCACCACGCCGACACAAGCCACCACGCCGACACAACAACCTTACGCCGACACACTTCCCCACGCCCGTCGCCGAGGCCCTCCCTCTCTCCGACGTCGTAGGTGCGTCGTCAGCATCACTGTGGAAGATTAACATGGTGACAGCGACAATTCTCAGTTATAATTCTTTATCATTTGTATTATTTCAGTTTATTTCAGTGACAGCATACAGGGACATTCTCGTGAGCTTAGAGTTTTTTATGCCTGTTAACGATTTTGCATGATTATTGCACCTTAAGAGTTCCCTATACTTTGTCTTATATATATACATAGCATGCCTAGGTAATTTATCAGAATATAATGTTCCTTATCTAAAAGTAACATAGTAAGTAGAGTTAGTATAGTCTGTTTTCACCCGACAGAACTGGGCCACTCCCGCAACTTGACCTATATGTCCTTGTTGCATCAAAATCTATCTATCTGTCTATTGCCAGACCCTCTCAATCCCGTACAGGGTGGCCACAAACATAGCGCCTCCACGTCGCCGTGTCCCCCGCTATTTCACTGCCCTGGTCCCAACTCACACCCCCCTCTCTCATATACCTCTCCACTCCATCCCTCCATCTCATCCTTGGCCTTCCCCTTCCTCTCCCCCCCTCCACCACTCACATACACTCTCCTCGTCAGTCTCTCACCCTCAATCCTCTCCACATGGCCAAACCACCTCAGTGTGTTCCTCCTAACGCTTCCTATCACATACACATCCACACCACAACGCTCCTTCACTTCCTCATTTGTTAGCCTGTCTCTCCATGTGACTCCACAGGCTCCTCTTAAACAACTCATTTCCACTGCTCTCACTCTTGACTTGTGTCCCTCCAACTAATTCTAAGTTACAAAACAGGAATGAGTATAAATTATAAAACAGAATCTCCAGTTTGGGCGCACTTAGCCATCAACCGACCACATTGAGTCTGAATGTCAGATTAGGGTAAACTCTAAAAACTGCTGAGCTGACGAGAATAGGGCCAAAAATGAAAGGGTTGCTAACAGCTTACTTACCAGCATCCCGTTGAAGTAATGCCTAGGCTTGGTTTCTTCCTTGCTTCCCTCTTCGTCCTCGCCCACCCTCATCCGTCCTCTCGCGTTCTCGCCCACCCTCATCCGTCCTCTAGCGTCCTCGCCCACCCTCATCCGTCCTCTCGCGTTCTCCCCCACCCTCATCCGTCTTTTCTCGTCCTCGCCCACCCTCTTGCGTCCTTGTCGGTCCTCGCCCCCTCATCCGTCCTTAATCGCTCAGCACATCGGGTCCAGGGAAGCGGGTGGTCCACGCTGCATCTCCACTCCTCTGTGCTCGCCTGTCATAACAGAACCACTTAATTATCAAAACCTAATCTGCTTTAAGTGCTGTCTTATAACTAGCCCAGTAAAGCCACACTTGTTGAGGACTGCACCATATCTGACATGTATATTAGGTGTCCAGGTCTTTACTCTCCAGATATTCAGTCATTATTGAAAATATTTTGGTATGTGTTACCTTTGGCTAATTTCAGTTATATTTCAGAAATATCCAGTTACCTGTCTTGTTGCTGAAGTAGCTGCTGCTGCTGCTGGCGACGACCACGACGACGACGATGCTGCTGCTGCAGATGCTGTCGCTCCTTCGATGTTGTGTATCGCCGCTCCGACAGCCTGTTGTGTCTCAACAACATGAACAATCACAGACATGACCGTCCGGACAACCATACAACCAACACCAACCAAGTAAGCTAAACAGATGACCTATGACCTCACTCCTAACTTCACCTAGCCTATAAAGCCACCCTTGATAACCAAAACTCTGCTGCCTAACCCACCTAAGCTTGCCCCATGACCCTCCCTGCTCCTGGCTACCCCCCACCCCCACCCCAGCCTGCCCTCCACCCTACCGTCACTACACACCAGCGAGGCAACCTGTGGGTAAAAAATTAGGCCATATAAGTATAAAAGGTTAGGGCATATTATTATAAGAGATTATTAATAGGTGCATGTAAAGGATTAAGTAGTGCAATCAAGAGTTTGCTCGTTTGTTCATATAATTATAAATGCTCACTTGGAACAACGATTATCGCAAAATTATAAGCAAATACAATAGCAGTTTACAAAATTATTGCATATACCTGTTGCTGAAGCTGCTGTGTTGATCCTTCAGTACGATGACGCCTGTATAATTGTATTCTGGCTGCCTCTGACGGATTAATTCAGATCAAGAAGGGTGTCCAACAGAAGGGATTAAAAGCAGCCTCCATCCATCCATTTTGGTGCTGGAGAGGGACACCATGTGGTGGCACTGATAGTACCAAAAGGATGGTGGGCTGCAGGACACTCGTAACTTCAGCAATCAGTTCAGTGGTTCATACATGCATTTCTCGTACTGAAGGTGTTAATTCTTGCTTGATATTCACTCCTCACTGCTGCTGAACATCGTGCCAGCGAGCGAAGTACTGCCTGGAAAAAAATGCAGAGTTTAGCTAATTTGTGGGGACGAAGATTGAGGCGAAGTATGAATAAGTCATTTATCTTACTAAGACTTATTTAGTCATAGCATTTTCTATTTTGCCACTGAGCTTGGTAAAATTGGCTGTAAAAGAACGAAAATGTGGGCCAGAACGTGAGAACTAACATCTTACACTAACCATAAATCAGTTAACCTCGATTCAGTGACTTTTTTCGTTTGGTTCATGCTGCCTTCAGACTATTTTTTCCAACATAGGACTTGTAATAGTGAAGTGGTGAAGGCTACATCAAACCCCACTATATCAGAAATTTTCTAAGCGGATTTAAATAGCGAGAATAATAGGCAAAATACGCTATATTGAAGGAGTTAATTGCATTGTTGAAGGCACATCAGTGGCAGAAATTGATCCTGTAATAAACCCTTCCAGTCTGATATCAGGCAACCACCAGACGGTTTTATTCAGCTTCAGGGATCTCGTAGTTAAAGGATTAATGAAGGCTGTGTCTAACCTCTCCAGTTTGAAAAAATAATCCCCACATTTTGAAAACATCCCTAGTTACAGAAAAATACCCATAATTCTTTTAATTCGTAAAAATATGGTAAATGCGGTTGTCTTCAGATGAGAGGAATAAAATCGGATAATTCGTCATCGGTTCACTGGGGTTTTCGGGAGGATTTAGTCACGATTAGGCACCAACATACGTGGCCTATTGCCAGTCTTACTGTTTGTGGCAGAGTAGGAAAAATTCTTACTGTAAAAATATGTATATTAAAAATGAATTAGGCAGAGAGCAGGCAGTAATGAGGACAAGAGTCTTGGTGTTGGCAGCATTGATATTTCACTAAGTTGAAAGTACAGTCTGCCGGCTTTCTTCACCTCACAGGTAGACATATTGCAAAGACCGGTAAAATTCCTAAGAATATCTGGCTATTTCTTAAAAAAAAAAAAAAATAATAATATAAATTAAATTCGAGCTTCTTTTCCGCCGAAAGCCACCAAAAACTTGGAAAATAATTCACGTTTGAAATAATACACTTTTAAATTCCCTTAACAGACCTGAAATGGAGAGGAAAAATCGCCAAAGTCATCAGCTGGGCAGGCGGAGCCAGAAGATCCGTCCTGTAGGGCGTCTGGGGTTCAAATGAGAGGAAGTGGTCGCAGCCATAACGTCATCAGCTTGGTTAGTTCACCGCACCGCCACCAGAACCACACCCTCCTCCCGAGCCCTACCTGCGGTTGTTTTCCGCCATTTTAAGGTCAGTTTAAGCTATTATTACCACTTCTAGTGCTATATTCCTATATTTTTTTCGTAGAATTAATACAGCTGACTTAGATCTCGCGCAAATCATATCCTAGGTTAAACAATGGGATCATATATTGCCTTGAAACCAGTGTTACTAGTCGAACTCCATCCTGTACACTTTTCCATACGTATGTTAATTCCCAAGCTCGACTCTTCTTTCTATATTCTTTGCTGTTGAATATGCCCTACCAAATTACTGATACTAAGTTAAACAGATAAAGTTAGTAAGCTTCGTTTCACCTTATTCTTCGAAGCCTCATATTTGGATCGTTATCTCGGTACTGTTTTACTCTCGATCTCCATTCCTAACTCTGTATAAAACTAGGCCAAAAGAGCATATTTCTAGTGATACTTCTAGAGCATTCTTCTAGAGCATATTTCTTCCCGTACTGTCATAAAGTGTGATTTTAATATATAGATTATTTTGAAACATTTTTAGGGAGATAGTACTGTCAGATATTTCATACAAGCATTCCTATTGTGCTGGGCCTTCTTTCATTTATTCTAGCTAACTCAGACTTTTTTCTAGAGCTTGGATAGAGTTCTAGGAGCCTGATAGTTTAATACTGGTACCATTAACCCTGTCATGGTCGGGACAGCTCCTATTCTAGTCAACACCAGGGTATTTTATTAAGTAGAGTGAGTGAAAGTGGTCTAACAGTGAGGGTGTTTGTGGGTGCTTGGTGAGTGTGTGTGTGTGTAGTCATGGTATAGATGTGTTATGTTTATAGTGTCGATGGAATTTCACATGATCTTTATCCCCAACAGCACCAGGGCCTGAACCACAATACAACCATCAACACCACCACTCTCATCACCCAGGGAGGTATGCGGTCTAGGAACACATCCAGTGGGGAAGAAGTAGCCTGTTTGGAGGGCCTTGTCCTCGTCACGCATACCATCTCACTCAACGGATGGAGGTATAGTGTATGTTGTTTTTGTGCGTGTGTGTGTGTGTGTGTGTGTGTGTGTGTGTGTGTGTGTGAGGGAGAGAGGTTGGGAGGTGCATATGTTAAAGAATGATACAGTATATAATTATGTCAATAGTGTAAATGACGATGGTATGGCGTAAAACTGTGTACCTGATATGTGTGCGTGTATGAGAGACAGACATTGATAGAAATGGAGATAGACAGCGATAGAGATAGAGACAGACAGCGAAACAGAGAGAGAGAGAGTCAGTGAATTTGGCAGAGTAGAGCTGTACACCAGACCTCACACCTCGAAGGTCTGGCTGCAACTGATTACTGATGTCTTTCTCGCTGCCACACTTGCCCCGACTCCACCCTGACCTCAATTCGGAGGATTTTCCAGTCTATTCTCCTTAATTTGCTTGTAATTCCACCAGATTTTCCACTATATGGTATCACACTAGCGATAAATTAATGTTTTTAGAGGGATTTTGATAATTTGGTAAAGTTATTGCGTTATGTATGCTGTACGATCAAGTGCCTGAAAGATTGGTTTGCCAGACGTACAACGGAAGTTTGGATCAATAACTGACGTATTTTTTACTGTTTATATTTATTTAATGGGTAGTTTTTGTCCTAGCACAGCACACCATATCACCACACACACAATACATGCATCACAACACACCCCAGCACACCACAACAGGCGGTGCAGCTGCCAGGTCACATAACCGTCCTTAAACGCCCCCTATCTCCCTACAGGAGGACGGTGGACTTCAAGAAAGGGAAACTTCAGCCTGCAGTCCACTGGGATCACGTACAGACCAACCTACGACCACAAGAACAGCAGGAGCAACAGCAACAATGGGTGATTAAAACGAAGTCTACGAGTGTGTACCTGATTTTATTGCAATCTAATAAATGGAATACACCACAGAGTAACATTCATTGCACCCTCAGTAGCGTAGGAACCCGAGGAGAGGCTTTTAATAACAATAAATTTATCCTAGTTACCCCTTTATTAATCATAGAAAATGGTCGAGTCGGAAATTTTAGGAGGAACTAAAATATTTTGATCTCCCCTCATCATACGACACATGATATCCGAATCAGTGTCGACCATAGTCAACGATGCAGCTGTGTGGGTGTGGGTAAGGGTGCCGATGACTTGTCTGTTCAGAGGTTATGACAGTGAAACAGCTGGCCTGGCAGCTTAGTTCTTTGTCTGACGTAAACAGATTCCTTGACCTGTCACTCTGGTCTGGCTCCTCTCTGTCGAGGCAGGTATAGTGTTCTCATGGTATTATGCAGTGTCCCAGGATTTATTTTGGGGTGTTTTATTTTTCCGAGACCCATCAGTTTTGCCCCGTATATTCTATCAGTCCATCTTTGTCTTGACTTTAGTATATTTAGTCATTTTGATTATTATTGATAAATCTATAACTTTTCATGTTTTCGTAAAATCTAGCCAATCTGACCTTTTCTCGATAAATCCAGAAAGTCAGGTATTCAAAGACACCATTTTGTCGTACATGGGGGTCAATAACATACTCAGAACTCGTAACATAAATTTTATTGGTTACAATTACTCGTAGCCTACATCTGAATGTAATGACTTAATAATTACCTGTTGAATTATGGCTCACGTTTTCACTAAGTAATTAATAGACTCAGGTCTGTAGCTAACAACTGAGGCTCACATAGGCTTCAGAGACTTGAACTGAGTGAAGACTAGCATAAGTTACCTCTTTCCTGATATAAAATACATCACTATAACTAAGCTCCTCTAGCCTTGGGTCCCTAAATGATAGACTTATTCACTTGGTTTAGTGTGGATATAAGGTACACATTCCCGTTGCATGAGACTCCCTAGCGCCTCTTTCTTGCCTGTTTTGCATATTACACATTAAGATACACTAATAACATACGTAGAAATAATCTTAAGAAAAAGATACTATAAGGAATAACGTCAAGATGAAGTTTCTGCAATGTAAGATTAAATAACTAAAGCTAACACTGATTTGAACTAATACACATCTGGTCCACAGGTCGTGCTGGAGTCTGCTGCCTTTGACGCTGCTTCCTTGCCACACTGGTCATACCCTGCTGAAGTTTGGTCTGCCCTGCCGTGAGAAGCCTGACGGTGATGGTGTGATCTGCCTTGCAAGTCGGGTCGCTCCCCTCCAGGATGTTCTGTGGACAAATGCTACTTTTGAATGCATGTCTTATATTGCTGTCTCTACTAATGTATTCTATACTGAAGCATTAATAATGAAAACTTAAATTTTCTGTCTTGTTTCCTTATCTTTTTAACTCTGGCTTTGACTTAATATAGGTGATAAGTATATTGCGCTCTCCAGTCTTGTGTGTTGTGGGGACGGCTTTTGTGATGAGCTAAGACATTCTGATTGCTTCACCAAATTATTACTCAGCCGTGTGATCAGTGGATATAAATAAAAGATTATACAATACAATAATATGAAGCTGAACATAAAAGGGTTATGGGAATTCTCCACCATGCAATCAACGGAGCTAAATTAAAGCCTATATTATAAAACTAAGCCTGAAGAGGGTTATGGGAAGTAGATAATGATGCAGGATAGACACTGGTAATGTTCACTGAGCCGTGCCCGCAACACACAAGAACTGGGTGGCGTAATATATGGACCACCATGTATAATGAGAGGCCGTAAGTGTATGCTGACTCACAAACTTGCCATCAATGCCCCGTCATAACTATTATTGTGTCTTGCAGGAAGCACAAAGAAAACAGGCCACAGAATACCTCCTTGTCTCTCGTTCCTTCTACACAAACATACACGCCTTTCACTTTAACTTGACACAGAGTTTCATTTAAAGCATACGAGAATGTCACGCAGATCAGTAGCAGAAACAGCCAATACTACAATTCTACATCCTTTCCACAGCACTCATTTGTGACTAGTATCATATTCTAGTGATAACTATCGCTACTACTCGGCAAACCGTATGGAAACTATTTATAAGCTATCTGTCTATCCATCTATCTATAGCCAGACGACTTAATCCCGTAAGAGGTGGCCACAAACAAGTCTCCTCTATGCCACCATGTCCCCCGTCATTATGCATCACTCCCCCTAATTCACACACACCTTCTCTCATATACATCCCAAGTCCATCCTCCACTTATAAGTAAATCATTAAAACAACCGTGATTTACTGTCGCACAAGCTGAGCCCTGATCTTACCCAATACAAACACGAAGAAGCTTGAAAGAACAGAAAACAATACCTTGATAGTAGAAGACACTAAGACCACAAGTATTGACAGCCTACACCAAGAAACATAACTAATTTTAGTCAGAGACCAAGTGAATATGAGAGGCACACAGTTCATCACTTCAGCTCAAGATCCGTCCCTCCCTTGTAACCTTATGTTGCATCATCCTATCCACAAAGAAACAAAATCGAACAATCTCCCAACGCTACACAGATTATCTTTGCAACATCTCTCCTCCACCCAACTCTACACTTCCCAGACACATACATAAACACACAAACACCCCAGCCAGCCAAAACTTTCTATACCAAACACATACATAAACACACAAACACCCCAGCCAGCCAAAACTTTCTATACCAAACCCATACATAAACACACAAACACCCCAGCCAGCCAAAACTTTCTATACCAAACACATACATAAACACACAAACACCCCAGCCAGCCAAAACTTTCTATACCAAACACATACATAAACAAATAGACACCTTAGTCATCCAAAACTTTCAGCCAAACAGCATCCTTCATGTGCCACCACCAGCCATACACCCTTCAGACACTACCGAACCAAGAGACACGAGTACACCAACCTTCCCTGCTACAATACTAACACAAAATATAACACACATACAATCCCCTGTGCTCATACAGCAAAGTGGCACCCCCACACCACAGCACACTCTCTCACTTCCTGCACCACACTACCACAACACAGACAGTCCTTCAACATAGCACTGGGTTCACATCCAGAGGAGCCTAAGGTGTAACAGCAACAACAACAACTCAGGCCAAGTTAGAGTGAAACGAGTATAGTTACGAAAGGAAAATTATTTCAAGTTATTTTGTAAGCGCTCCGGGTACACAAGTTACAGGGTCACAAGGAGCGAACTGCATACCAAGGATTATAATACTGTGGCGGCTTAGGGGGCTTTATACCACCTTTTCTTCAGTGATTTACTGTTCAAGCGAGCGAGCGAACAAAAGAAAGTGAGCGAGAACACTATATGACATGGTATAATAGGGTGGCAGAGAACAACGCCAAGACTGTGTTGTTTAGGAAAATATTAAAGCAACAACGGATCTATGAACATCATTAGAAACCTAGTAAAAAAGAAATAATAGGAGTTACTTGAGGGACTTATCTCAATATTTGCGGCGTCAGTGCTGATTTAAAAAAAAAAAAAAGTACCAAACTGAGCACCAGAACAGAGTTATTTTTAGAAGTTTTTAAAGCTACTGCAGATCTGTTCAGACAGCTGGAAAGCTTATGAAGAAGCAACCAGTACTACTTAAGTTAAATAAACTTAGCTTTAACATCAAGAGAGAGGGATGGATGGATGGACGGATGGGTGGATGTGGAATCGTGGATGCTTGGACCGATGGTAGAGTTCCTGCTGTTTCGTCCTTCCATCTGCCGACAAAAATCATCGTCAATATCATCATCATCATAATCATCACCATCATCGTAGTTGTCGTCTTCAGTGCGACCACCATCATTATCATCATTATCTACACCCTCATTCTCATTATCTTTACCACTCTCCTCCTCCTCCTCCTCATCATCATCATCACCATCATCATCAGCATCAGTATCATATCATCATTACCTATCTATCTATCTATATCTATGACTGTTTATTTATAGCCAGACGCCTTAATCCCGTAAGGGGTGGCCGCAAGCAAATCGCCTCCATGATGTACTGTCGTCTACCATTTAGCTCATGTATCCCACTCATATATTTCTACTCATTCCCTCCATCTCATCATCGGTCTCCCTATCCCCGTTTACCCTTTCAGCTAACTCATATGCACTCTTCTAGTCATTCTTTTATTCGCCATCCTCTCCACATGACCAAACCATCTCGAAGTATTTCTCTTAACGCTTTCACTCTCATCCACATCAGCATCACAACGCTCCTTCACCTGCCCATTTGTCTGTCTGTCTCTCTATGAAACGCCACATGTTCCTCTCAAGCAGTTCATTTCCACTGCTCTCACTCTTGACTTGTGTCCTTTCAACAAGATCCAAGCTTCACTTCCATACTTTAAAGTGGGAATCACAGCATGCAGTGCCCTTTTTTTTTCATAATTTCATCCTCAGTTCCCTCTTGCTAATCACTACTTTTTAGAGAACAAGCAATCCTTCTTCCATGACGTATCATTCCAGTCACTTCATCCTCTAATCTTCCATCCTTATTCATCATATTACATAAATACTTAAATGCACTCACAGTCTCCGTTTCCTGGCTATGCAGCCTCACTGTGCATTTTGTAACCTCATACGTTGAGATGTTAAACCATCATCACCATCAGCATCAACATCATCATCACCATCAATATCATCACCATCAGCCTGTGACACACCACTGCATGATAAGGACCCTCTCACCTTTCTCCACTCTGATCCATTGATATGTTAGCTTGTTCCGTCCTTGCTCGGTAGATCTGCATCATATGATCTCTCCATCTTGTTCTCTGTGTACCTCTTCTTCTCACTCCATCTCTGGCTTGCTGTTCTGTTACGCTCGCTCTCCTTCTGTTATCTCTTCTGTGAAAGACGTGACCTGAGGTGTGTGTGTGGAGTTACCTGGAAACAAGCTCAGAATTACTAGATGCGGGAGCGTCAGGCCCCTTTGGTTAATCCCCTTGGTGTGATGTGGTGTGGTGTGGTGGGGGGGTTGTGTGCTGTGGTGTGGGAGGGTGGTTATGTGTGGCGTGGTGTGGGAGGGTGATTTGGTGTGGTGTGGTGTGGGAGGAGGATTTTTTGTGGTTTGGTGTGGTGTGAGAGGGTGGTTTTGTGTAGTGTGGTGTGGTGTGGGAGGGTGGTTTTGTGTGGTGTGGTGTGGTGTGGGATGGTGGTTATGTGTGGTGTGGTAAGGTGTGGGAGGGTGATTTTGTGTGGTGTGGTGTGGTGTGGTGTGGGAGGATGATTTTTTGTGGTGTGGTAAGGTGTGGGAGGGTGATTTTGTGTGGTGTGAGAGTGTAATTTCGTGTCGTGTAGTGTGAGAGACTAGTAGGGTGTGGTGTGATACGGTGTGGGAGGGTGGTATGGTATGGCGTGGTGTGATACGGTGTGGGAGGGTGGTATGGTATGGTGTGGTGTGATACGGTGTGGGAGGGTGGTATGGTATGGTGTGGTGTGAGAGTGTGATGGTGTGTGACAATGTGTGGGGCTGGTAGAACGTGACTTGGCTTCACTATAATCTCTAAAACCTACAGGAGTACAACACCTTTCATCCGAGAATTGTTAGTGAGAAGCAGACGGTCAGGGTCGGTCCTAGAGCTACTGTGATAAAATGTAGAAAATCATGTGTTGTGTCCAATTAAAAGAGCATAATTCTGTGAGGTTAATTCTTCCATTTAAGTTAAGGCAATATATATGTATTATTTCAGACACTCATATTCATCCACTTCCTAACGATACATAAAAAGACGGTGATCAGTTACTTAGGAAACCCTGTACTGTGATCTATGGGATGTAATAAGCTTTTCAGAATATTGCGTAAGTGTCTCGTAACTCTATGGGTAAAAGGTCCTATATTCTTGACCTAAAATTTAACCTTGAAATTAAAGAGTGAATGTGTAGAAATAATTATGCCATGTAACCAACTATGAATTCATCAACCAAGATTTACTCGTGCATACAGAAATAAGCATGCACGCAAGCACACACACACACACACACACACACACACACACACACACACACACACACGCATGCACACACACATATGCACACACACGTGCACACGGGCGCACGCACAAGCGCGCGCGCACGCACACACACACACACACACACACACACACACACACACACACACACACACACACACACACACACACGCACACACACACACATGCCCAGTCACCAAAACATTTGAGGTTAAACAGAAAGGAGGATGTGACTCAGCAGTGACTTGAAGATCATCGTCGTCGTCGTCATCATCGTCGTTGTCGTCTGCATCTTCGTTGTCGTAATCATCATCATCATCATCATCATCTTCCTCGTCGTCCTAATTATCATTATCATCGTCAGCAGCATGTTATTGTCATACCAACACTGTAAAAGATGTAGAACAGATGTTATATCAGAGTCATCACCATTATCATCATGTACATCACTGCCTTCTAATCAAATTGTAGTATTTGTACGGGAGTCACATCATCATCATCATCATCATCATCATCATCATCATCATTGTCATCATCATCATCATAACTATCATTATCCCAGCTGTTTCATCGAGTATATGGTTTCATTATAATGATCACCATCATCACAATAATCCCAGCTTAGTTAACTGGTACAGGAGTTTCAACATCACAGTTATCAACATCATCAGTATCATCATCATCATCATCATATTCATCCCATTTCTGTTAGTTCGTACAGAGGTTAAATTCTCACTGATATCGCCAGTACCAGCTGTAATATAATCATCAGCATCATTATCATCATCACCATCATCATCATTATCCCTACTGCTTCATCATCATTACACTCACCATAATCTCGGTCCAGTTAGTTGGTTTAGGAGTTTCAACATCACTATCATCAGCAGCATCACTATCATCATTATCATCATCATCATCGTTGTCGTAGACGTCATTGTCATCATCATCATCGCCAGGAACAACAGCGTCAAGCGCAGCAATCATCACAACCCTGTTAAAGAGTTACTACATAAGTTCCATCACCGTCATGATCATCATGATCATCATCATCATTATCCCAACTCCTTCATCATCATTACACTCACCATAATCTCGGTCCAGTGAGTTGGTTCAGGAGTTTCAACATCACTGTCATCATCAGCATCACTCTCATCATCATCATCATCACCTTCATCTCCGACAACACTATTATCATCATCATCATCAGCCTGTGACACACCACTGAAGGATAAGGACCTCTCTCACCCGTCTCCACTCCGATCTTTTGGTTGTTAGTTTGTTCCGTTCCAGCTCGGTGGATCTGCAAATATCATCTCTATCTTGTTTTCTGTGTACCTTTTCCTCTCACTCCATCTCTGGCCTGCCATTTAGTTACGCTGGCTGTCAATGCCTTGCCTGTTCTGTGGAAGACATGACCTAAGGACTGCGTGTGGAGTGGGGAGGACAAATATACGTGTGATGCAGCATCACTACAATACCCTGCTCACTCTAACTTGGCGTAAAATTGCGATCTCTTTCTTAAACTGTGTGTTGTGACAGGGGGTTAGCACTAGGATGGTGCTAGTCACGAAGTAGTATGGACATGATGTAGAGTTGTAAGTTTAATTCATTCACTGAACTACGGGAAATAAGCTGGCAAAAAGAAGACTATCTTGGTCTTGGTAAAATGAAGGAACACCACCACAGTGTACGTGTGTGTGTGTGTGTGTGTGTGCTTCAAGACAAAATAATTTACATACAATATTTTTTTTCCCATCACATTGTCCCTCTGAAATCTGATTCGCACTTATTAGTTAACATTCAGGTCCCAAACTGTACTGCAGAGCTGACGTGAATTGCACACTGGTTGTGACGTCATTATTCCACACGTTCTCGTTTAGTGGCCAGGATGACAGAGGATGTATTCTTGGTATACCTACCATAAAATTTGTATACTGTGAATACTGGAAGAGAGGGTGTAATTAATGATGTCAGATCAATTATGATTCAAGTGTAAGGACGTTAAATGATGAAGAAAGTTAATAAGTCAGCAAATGCTGATTGATAACCAGCCAAGAGACAAATAAGTTTATCCACATCCAAGTTTTCTAGTATATCAATTGTACACGATTAATAACATTGTTTCAGTATTTCTTTAATATTACAAAGTAATTGTGGACAGCTAATGGTTGGCATGAGTCTTGTAAATAACTTATTATTTTTTTTGTAATGATATCACCGGGTGGGTTGAGGTAGACTGTTCCACGACGTATATTTCCTTGTTTTAAATGACAGCATTAAGACAAACGCTACATATTCGTTACTTTAACTGTGAAGGGTCTGAATAACAATACATGTTAATGTCTCCCAATCATGATAAAATCCCCCTTATTCGTACAAAATAACGTGAACAATTAGTGTGGAAACATACTCCACACTAGTGTGGAATGACGTCCGCCTGCCCACATCCATGCTCGTCGTTCATTTGTTTTTCCACATTAGCAGGCGATTTTCCACAAAACGGCAACACTGGACTACAAGGCCTCCTCGTCTCCCATACACTAACAGCCCCCTTGTCTCATCAGAATCACGTCTAGTAGCCTTATAGGTATTATTTCTTTGGCCCATGATACTTCCTGGCTGTCAGTGCGATATCCTTGTGTCCTAATGTAGTCACCTTAATGGCTAAAAACAGCAAATATCCAACACTTACCTCAGGGGAATGATGCAACAGCAACACACACACACCCTCATCCTTCCATTGTACGGCGACCACTAGCAAAAGCAGCAAAGTAGTGACGCCTACCAAGACAAGAAACTTGTCCAGCTACTTTTACAACCACTAGATGGGACTAGGGTCCTTTCATGGCAGGGGCAACTCTAGTATTATATTCCAGGTACTGCTTGACGATAGCATTCAGTTGAGAGTTAGCCATACTACTCTGAGAGTGTTAATGCTGTCGCTATTAACTCTCATGATCATACAGCTCTCTTAACCAGCCCTATCCAAAAATAAATTGCAAAGGAAGTCTTTGCCTGAATGGTGGGAGGTGCCTGTGTGTTACCATGGCAACCTCCCACACCATCACAGTTACATACATACATTACCCCACCAGAAAGTTCCATTAGAGAGTATTCTGTGTGTGTGTGTGTGTGTGTGTGTGTGTGTGTGTGTGTGTGTTTGTGTGTGTAAATATGTGTCTGTGAGTGCATGTGTCTCACCACTGCACCGCTAGACACCCACCCCACCCCACCGCTAAACACCTTTTTCATATCATTTCTCGCCACAGAAAATTTTAGTAATCATATTTTTTTTTTAATTAGGTTCGAGTATGTTCTACGGAACTGTGATGAAAAAACGGCAATATGGGCATTAAATATGAGTACAGAGATGTTTCATAAGTGCGAGACTCAGTGGGCAACACGCATGGTCATAGCTTGGCTGGTGCAGGGAGTCTGTGTTACCATGGCAACCTCCCCACCTCACCACACCATAGCACACACACACACACACACACACATATTAGAAAGGCCCGTCATGGTACTTGTGTGTGTGTGTGTGTGTGTGTGTGTGTGTGTGTGTGTGTGTGTGTGTGTGTGTTTGTGTGTGGGAGGGGGCGGTGGGGGTAATGTATGGTTGATGTGTGTGTGTGTGTGTGTATGTATGTGTGTGTGTGTGTGTGTGTGTGTGTGTGTGTGTGTGTGTGTGTGTGTGTGTGTGTGTGTGTGTATGTGTGTGTGTGTGTGTGTGTGTGTGTGTGTGTGTGTGTGTGTGTGTGTGTGTGTGTGTGTGCGTATGGGTGGATGGGTTGGGGAATGGAGGCTGTATTGTGTGTGTGTGTGAGGGGTGGAGGGGTGGGGGTGGGGGTGGTTTAAAATGGTTGCAGTGTGTTTGGGGGGGGTGGGGGGGGTTTAAAATGGTTGCAGTGTGTTTGGGGGGAGGTTAGTGGATATGTGTGTGAGTGTGTGTGTGTGTGTGTGTGTGTGTGTGTGTGTGTGTGTGTGTGTGTGTGTGTGTGTGTGTGTGTGTGTGTGGGTGGGGGAATGGGGGGTGTATTGTTTGTGTGTTTGAGGGGTGGGGGGGTATATGGTTTGAAGTGGTTGCATTGTGTGTGTGTGTGTGTGTGTGTGTGTGTGTGTGTGTGTGTGTGTGTGTGTGTGTGTGTGTGTGTGTGTGTGTGTGTGTGTGTGTGTGTGTGTGTGTGTGTGTGTGTGTGTGTGTGTGTGTGTGTGGGTGTATTGCTTGTGTGTGTGAGGAATGGAGGGTTGGGTGGGTGTATGGAGTGAAGTGGTTGCAATGTATGTGTGTGTGTGTGTGTGTGTGTGTGTGTGTGTGTGTGTGTGTGTGTGTGTGTGTGTGTGTGTGTGGATGTTGGTGGATGGGTGGATGTGTCTGTGTGAGTGTGGGGTGGTAGAGGGGTGAGGGGTGTTTGGTTGCAGTGTGTGTGTGTGTGTGTGTGTGTGTGTGTGTGGATGTTGGTGGATGGGTGGATGTGTCTGTGTGAGTGTGGGGTGGTAGAGGAGTGAGGGGTGTTTGGTTGCAGTGTGTGTGTGTGTGTGTGTGTGTGTGTGTGTGTGTGTGTGTGTGTTAGTTCACTACTCCTCAAAGGACCTTGGTTATACATAATAGGTGCTATTAAAGTTAGGGCACAAATATAATATGATGTGCTATGAAGTCAAGTATACTCATAACTAGAATGACACTCAGTAGAGCATGTACCTTAGTCAACGCCCTATCTCGCATCGTTAACGAAAGTGAAAAAAAATAAATAAATAAATAAATAAACTGGATCTGCTCCTTTGTCCGGATCTGCACCACAATCTGCTGGCGTATATTCTGGACCAAGGCCCATTATTCTACCAAGTTTCGTGGAAATCCGTCCAGTAGTTTTCATGTAATCTTTCTCACAATCCAACTTGGGGCAGGGGTGAAAACATAACCTCCTTGGCGGAGGTAATATAGCCACGCTTCTTCTCCCCTGTCGTTTCTCCTTTCCCTGCGTCTGTCTGTCTTCTGTCTTTCCGTGCGCCTCTCCCTCTATTGCAAACCACAAACAACTCTCAGGTGTCGACAGAGTTCTACATTATCATTGTATTATGCAGTATACTATTTTCTTTTTTCTTTTTTTCTTTTTTTTTCCGGCACAACTTGGCCCAGATTTTCGTCCTTTTGCAGCTTGCCTCACATGGGTCATTGGCAGAAAAGGAGAACGCTGCGGCTCCCTTTCCATGGCACTTTTTTGTGACTTACATTTTCTAGCATTAATCTTTCGCTACAACTCAAGATTCAGGTTGGAGAGATGGAAATTTTAGGCCAAGTTAGAGTAAAACGAGTACAGAATAAGTAAAGCCAAATAGCATACCTTTGGAGAATGGAGCAGGAACAAGGCGACAGATCACAGGCAGGAGGACAATGGAGGGAAAATCCAGCAAAATCTAACCACCAGCTTAAGAAGTGACGCCAACAACACTGGCCCCTCACAATTGGTTCAAACGCCAGTCCCCTTTATCACTAAACACCTGTGGTTCAGCAGTGTGGTAACAAAAAAAACAAAAAACAAAAAATCGTGTAGACACGATGTACTGACGCACTCTCTCCACGGAGTCTACCTTTGACCTACTGTTTATTGTTTGTTCGTCAGTGTTTCGAAATTGATGAACCTCTCGGTCGGACATGACGGCTGACAGAACCTTTATCCCTGTCTTGTAGCCCTGACCTTTTACTGAATGCTATCAAAAAAGAAATACTTCATCCTAACGTAATTGAGAGTCTAATGACAGAGATGATCTGGTCGCATGACTTCCCAACGCACCTTTTCTGACGCCACATACTAAGTCGGTGTGGGCTTTCTGTTCACAGAAAAGCAGTAAAATGGGTGGGTAACTGCGAAAAATTAATCACTGTCCACTGACCCTTCTTGCTTGGCTTCTAGCGACAACGTTCCCCAGGTTGTTAGGGCTTGTACGGAATGGCAATTCAAAATCTAAATAAGATAATCTGCTGCCTTTTTTCCATAGTCTTGCTAACAGACAGGAAGGCAGACAAAGGCAGACAGACTGGCAAGCAGACAGATAGACAAATACGAGTATATAAACCTGGCCAAATACATCACATCCTCTTGCTTTCGAGATCGGTTGTACTAACACCTCCTTCTAGCAGAAAAAAAACGAGACTTTTTTCGTTTTCCTCATTACCCATTTTGTTTCAGCCGAATTCGTACCGGATCACATTAGTCAGCAATGATGTGCGTATTTGGGGAACTTTAATTTCATTTTGTTTATGAGAGAAGGCAGTGAAAGTATAGATAGTACCCCTCAGCGGTCTGATATCACAGCCTTCTCCCGTTGGCCTCTGCCTATATTTCTTCCTTTAACCATTTTTTCACCAAATGGATAGTTGTGACAGACTCCTGAATTCCATATACTAGTATTTTATTTCGTTCTACGTACAGAGTATTATGCGAAAATCTTGGACGTCATTTGCCACGAGATTTTAGGTAAAGAGATTTTCATATGATGCAGGGGCTGAGAACCCTCTGTTTCTTGAATGCTTTTGGGCTGGGAGTTTACTGATAGTAGTAGTAGTAGTAGCAATAGTAGTAGTAGTAGTAGTAGCAATAGTAGTAGTAGTAGTAGTAGCAATAGTAGTAGTAGTAGTAGTTGTAGCAATAGTAGTAGTAGTAGTAGTAGTAGTAGCAGATGTTGTTGTTGTTGTTGTTTGAGGGATCAGCACTCTAGAATTCATTGACGAATACCACGGAACCCTCAGGCTAACCGTGTCAGGGTAGAATTGTGGCATCTTAGAAGTGACTTAATTCATCGGTTCCCTTTAATGCAATACGCGACATTTTGAGCTTTATTTCAGCTATTGGCATCTCTGCACTTCAAAGCTGTCACAGATTTCCGATCAGATTTTCATATAGTAGTTTGTCTTAAGGGTACTACTGAGTTTAGAGCCCTCATGACTAACACCAGATAGTGGAGTACCAACACATCCAGTACTCCAATGCTAGGGAAGCCATGTGGGGTGCTTTTGGTCATGCCTGAGTTCGCTGGCTCTTCTTTGGTTTGTCCTTAAATTCTGGTGTCCTCAGTTCACCCTTTATGTACTCCGAGCATTTTCACAGGATGCTTATCTAATTAGATTTGTTATTTACGGCTAATATTTAAGTCTATTAATATTAAAGAAGGGTAATTAAACAAGATACCAGTTATCTATTTGGTATACTTAGGTTAGGAGAGAAACTCAGACAATTGTATTTCACGTTTATTTGCATCAACATCTACACTTCGTGGCTTTGGAAAGACGATGTTAGGTCGTTTCGAAGACTGAAGGGTAGAGAGGGACTGGCGGGGATGTGTGGTGATGTGGGGCTGCGTATGGTGACACATTGCAGTAAAGCGATGCCACATAGCCCTCTGTTGGCTGCTCCTCTTACTGCTCATTCGTCATCCCTCCGAAAGGCATAGTATCTTAGTTAAGCTTCACTGCCACGGATGTTTCCTATGTTAAATAAAATCGTCTTGAGATAGTAAGAATAAAACAAAAAATGTGATCTAGCATTAACTGGGTTAATAATCGTAACACAACCAGGGTCTTCTGTGTCATATTCTACAGCATGTAACTCTGGAGACTTTGTGAGGTGTGGCTGTGTGGAAGTGTAGCAATGTGCAGGTGTGTGTGTGTGTGTGTGTGTGTGTGTGTGTGTGTGTGTGTGTGTGTGTGTGTGTGTGTGTGTGTGTGTGTGAGTTTGTGTGTGTGTGTGTGTGTGTGTGTGTGTGTGTGTTTGTTTGTTTTATGCAAGAAAGAAGGAACCAAAGGCCAGGAGCCCGCAAATCATTCCTTCCAAGAAAAAAACAAAAACAATACAAAAGAGAGTCAAATTCAAGATCTGTTCATTTCGAGATGCCTGGACACACTGGGTTTGAAAGGCTGGAGATCATAGGAAGTAGGAAATACAGACAGGGGGAGACAGTTCCAGATTTGACCTGTTGTACAAATGAAGGACTGGGAGTGATGGATAACTCTTACATTAGAGAGTTGGACTGAAAAGGGATGAGAATTTGTTGCTAGAT
This sequence comes from Coenobita brevimanus, assembly GCF_032717465.1. Lineage (NCBI taxonomy): Eukaryota > Metazoa > Arthropoda > Malacostraca > Decapoda > Coenobitidae > Coenobita > Coenobita brevimanus. The sequence goes on along the minus strand of NC_137030.1, from coordinate 29,598,314 downwards.
GGGTGCTACGCACCCTTTGTAGGTGGAGGGATGCAAGCAGACAGTTCAGAGTAGCAGTGACCATTGAAGCAGTGACAGAAAGGAGATGAAGATGCAACAGTGCGGCGAAGAGACAGAAGTTGAAGGGAGCCAGTAAGGGGATGAGAGATAGTGAGACGAAAAGCCTTTGACTCCACGCTATTGGGAAGAGCTGTATGTGGGGAGCCTCCCCACACATGAGAGTTGTACTCTACACAGGGATGAATAAAACCCGTGTGTAAAGTCAACAACTGTGCAGGGGTAACGAAGGAACGGAGTCAGCTTAGCACACCCAATCTCTTGGAAGCAGATTTTACAAGAGATGTAATATGACCTTTCCATGATAAGTCCCGAGTGAACGAAACCCCAAGCACGTTCAAGGATGATGCAGAAATCAGCTGGATATTATTAAACATTAGTGGGTACTCCTGTGGAAGATTGTGTATGGTTGATAGCTGTAAAAACTGAGTGTTTGATGCATTAAAAACAATATTATTTTGACCCCAGTCAGAGATACGAGCCAAGTCAGACATTAAGTGTGCCATAGCCTCATCCCTTGCTTGTTGAAGTAATTGCTGAGATGGATGTTGCAAGACCCGAATGGAAAGGTGAGCGGTGGAATCATCAACGTACGAGTGGATTGGGGTAGATGTACAGCTTTGAAGGTCATTGATGAATAAAAGGAAGAGAGTTGGTGACAGGACAGAGCCCTGGGGAACACCAGTGTTGACAGATCTAAGAGAAGAACAATGGCCATCTTCAACAGCGGCTATAGAACGACCAGAAAGGAAGCTATAGATGAAAGCACAGACAGAAGGATAGAAACCGTAAGAGGGCAGTTTGGAAATTAAAGATTTATGCCAGACTTGATCGAAAGTCTTTGAGATGTCAAGCGCAATGGCAAAGCTTTCGCCATAGACCCGAAAGGAGGATGACCAGGAGTCTGAAAGGTAGGTGAGAAGATCGCCAGTGAAGGGTCCAACCCATACTGATGATTAGAAAGAAGATTCCGATAGGAATGATGCTTTGAAATTTTCCTGCTAAGAAGTAATCCAAAAACTTTTGACACACAGGATGTTAAAGCAATTGGATGACAGTCAGAGGGTTGGGAATGGTCATCCTTTTTTGGGACTGGCTGATTGAGAGCAAACTTCCAGCGAGAAGGAATGGTGCAAATTGACAGACAAAGGCGAAAAAGTTTACCTAGGCAGGCTGTAAGCACAGAAGCACAGTTCTTGAGAGAAACAGGAGGGACTGCGTCAGGTCCATGTGCCTTGTTAGTATTAAGGCCAGTGATGACAGAAAATACATCAGCTGAAGAAATTTTATATTAGCCATGAGGAAATCAGAGGGGGGAAGTGATGGAGGAACAGCACTGGAATCGTCTAAGATGGAATTGGAGGAGAAAGTCTGAGCGAAGAGATCTGCCTTATCAGTAGAAGAAACAGCTACAGAACCATCTGAGTAGAAAAGAGGAGGGAAGGATGATGAGGTAAAGTTGTTAGAAAGGTTTTTGGCAAAGTGCCAGAAGAAGCGGGAAGAATTAGAGATGGAAAGTTGAGAGCATGTAGTACGGATGAAATTATTTTTAGCAAAGCGAAGAACAGACTTTAGCCCGACTCCGGGCAGAAACATAAACAAGATTGATTCAGGAGTAAGTTGGCTCCGGTACCTTTTGTAGGCCCTCTCCTTGTTGCGGACAGCATTAGAACAAGCTTGATTTGACCAAGGCTTTCTTGCATTAGTCAAAGTATATGAGAAAGGAATGTATGCTCCCATGCCCGAGAGAATAACCTCCGTATTGTGCAAAGCACACTCAGATGGCTCTCGGCCATGGAAGCAATAATCATTCCAGGGAAAATCAAAGAAGTACTGCCTGAGGGCCTCCCAATCCGCAGCTCCAAACTGCCACAGTCGACGTTTCTTTGGAGGGTCCACAGGCCATACCAGAGTGATAGGACAGGTCAAGGTAATAAGGTTGTGATCGGAGGAGCCCATCGGAGAGGAAAAATTAACAGTATAAGCAGAAGGATTAGTTGCAAGGAAGAAGTATGTTGGACCTCTCTCCAAAGCGGTCAGGGATAGGCTTAAGGTGCTGTACAAGCTGATCTAGGTCATTAAGGGATAGAAAAGATGTAGGCTTGTTCACCAGGTGGATTAGTGAAAGGAGAGGAGAGCGAAAGGTGGTGGTGAACATTGAAATCTCCTAGAATGGAGATTTCAGAGAGAGAGAAGAAGTGGATAGAATGTGTTCCATTGTAGAAGTAAGATAGTCGAAGAATTTCTCATAGTCAGTAGAATAAGGAGATCAGTAAACAGCGCAGATATGTTTAGTCAGAGACTGACAGGAAAGCCGAAGCCAGAGAGTAGAGAATTCAGAAGAATCAAGTTCAGGAACACGAAAGCAAGATGAGTCGTGTGTGTGTGTGTGTGTGTGTGTGTGTGTGTGTAAATATGTTCCTGCGAGTGCATGTGTGTCTCACCACAGTTATTCACCACCAGACACCCACTCTACCCCGCCACCAAACACTTTTTTCACTTCATTTCTTGCCACAGACAACTATAATATTCATAGATCTTTTTTGAAAATAAAGTCCGAGTATGTTCTACCGTACTGTGATGAAAAAACAGCAATATTGACATTATATATGAGTACAAAGATGTTTTCTATAAAATGCGAGACTCAGTGGGCAACACTCATGGTCTCAGCTTGCTTTGGTGCAGGGCCTTGGTGAAGGGAGTCTGTGTTACCATGGCAACCTCCTCACCACACACACACACACACACACACACACACACACACACACACACCTCGATTAGCATAGTCCGTCATATAATGCGTTTATGTGTGTGTGTGTGTGTGTGTGTGTGTGTGTGTGTGTGTGTGTGTGTGTGTGTGTGTGTGTACCTGCACATCTCACTGTAATGGTCCGCCAACTCCAAACACACATTTCCTCCTTCAGTTCCTACCACACAGAACTCCAATATTCCTGGATCTTTTCAAAAACTTTTGGTTCTTCATTTTCACCTATTGTGACGGAATAAAAAAAAAACACACGGTAACTATTGATATAAATATTCGTACAAGGACATTTAATATAAACTGTTGGAGACATACTCTTTTCATTTTCACCTGGCCCACATTTTCGTTCTTCTGCAGCTGATTTCACATAGTTCAGTGGCAGAAAGAACAATGCTATGGCTCTACAACCTTACCACAGCGTTTCTTCGAGACCAGCATCATATTATAGTGTCCATCTATTGATACAACTCAGCATTCAGGATGGAAAGAGCGGAGTATTAGGCCAATTTAGAATAAAAATAGTATGGTGGAGAATACTAATAGACTTGTACATGGTTACAGAGCGTGGATTCCTATGTGTTACAAAACATGAGATCTCTCCTAGCACGTTCAGTCATAGGTACTTGCCAGTATCCCTTTAACAAATCAAACTTACTTATGTACCTAGCCTTTCCGACAAGGTCTTGTCTATGCAATACTTCTACACGTGTGTGTGTGTGTGTGTGTGTGTGTGTGTGTGTGTGTGTGTCTGTAGTCGATGCAAAGCCGCTGTGACCCACCTGGCTTAGGGACCAGAGTGACAGGAGAACTCCACTCGCTCTGACAGAGGCTCAATCATCTTGTGGTCAACAGGTAGCCAAGCTCCTTCTGGATGAGAGGAACTTTCACTGGGTTCACACGGTAAGGAGGCAATTTAATTGGCTTTGCGTCTTCAACATCGACATCATGCATCAACACAGTGGTTCTTCCTGGAGTGGCACGGAACACTTGCGGGTACTCCTGCAGTATGCCGAAAAACTCCTGCCTTTCCTTGGGTGGTAGATGAGAAAGCTTAGTCTGGAGATCATTCATGATATCAGGATTCTTCCCCAAACTATCACTCAGGCTCATACTGCATACGGGAGAGCTTCACTTGCAGACTCGGGTGGAACAGCTTACAGTGCAGACTGGATTATTTTCATCCTGCTTGTGATATAACTTAGCATGTTGATGTGACATAGTTGTGTGTGTGTGTGTGTGTGTGTGACCACAATGACATAGCTGACATCACTGAGTTTCTTCTCCACGAAATAAGGGCCACTAAATTTGGCTTGAAGAGGTTGCCCATGAACTGGTAGCAGAATCAAAACCTGATCTCCTGGCTGAAAGTGGCGTAACCTGGACTTCTTATCATACCAAGTCTTCATCTTCTCCTGAGCAGCTCCTAAATTCTCTCTCGCCAGCTGTAAAGCAGTGGACAGCCGTTCTTTGAAATTCATCACATACTCCAGCAGGTTGACGTCATCTTCCTCCGACAGCCAGCATTCCTTGAGTAGCTTAAGGGGTCCTCTTACTTCATGGCCAAACAGTAGTTCAAAAGGTGAGAAGCCCAGTGATTCATTTGGAGATTCTCTTGCAGCAAACACAACGAATGGAAGACCTTTATCCCAGTCTTTCTGATGTTCCAAACAGTATTTCTTGAGCATCGATTTGAGTGTTTGATGATATCTCTCCAACGCTCCTTGGGTCTGGGGATAGTAAGCTGAAGACGTGATCTGAATTGATGCCCAACTCTTTCAGAGACTGCTTGAAAACGTTTGACATGAAATTACTTCCCGGTCTGTTCTACCTTATTGTGATAAAAAGAAGCTGCAATATTGGCATTAACCACGTTCTTTGCTGAGGATATTTCTAAGTGGAATGGCTTCAGGATAACGAGTAGCCATATCAATCATGGTCATACATAAGAAAAATCCTGAAGAGTCTTAGGAAGACCCACAATATCCACCAACACACGGGTGAAAGAGGCGCCTCAAAAGGAGGAGATGGGAACTAGAGGTGCAGCACTTTTCGGTCTGATTACACTTCCCCACAACTTGACCAGGTGTTGACAAGGGCACCTTACAATACCAGGAAACATCCCTGAAAGATACCTGGCCAGTAGAAGTGTTTCAAAATACGTGCCACAGTCTTCCTCACTCCAAGGTGTCCTGCCAAACTGGAATCATGAGCCACTCTAATGATATCCTGCCTACAAACACGAAGGATGACAACTTGATGTACAACCTCCCATTCCTGATCAGTCGGCTGATGCTGTTAGGGGGTCTCCCACTTCCTCACTTATAGGTACTCCTGACTTTACATAATAACAAGTAGAAGCACCAAGCTGACCTCTTCTTCACTGTAAGCAGAGTTAGCTAGACCTTTCAACTCAGGGTCAAGCAACCTGCAACTCCAACCAACTCTTGACGAGACAAATTATCAACACTACAGGGTACTGCCTCATCTGGTAGAGTGGTCCAAATTAGCAAGAAAAGTGTCAGCTAGGATAACATCATCATCATCATTATCCTCTAAATCACCAGTAACTTTAGACTTAGCCCTAGTGACAGCACATGCAGGGAACACACACACACACACACACACACACACACACACACACACACACACACACACACACACATCCCCATTAGTACGGCCCGTCATAAAATACTTGTGTGTGTGTGTGTGTGTGTGTGTGTCCAGGCATGGGTGTGCCTGCATATCTCACTGCAATGCTCCGCCAACACCAAACACACTTTTCCTCCTTCATTTCTTACCACAGAGAACTCTAATATTCCTGGATCTTTTCATAAACTTTTGATTCGACTTAATTCTTACGTACTGTGACGGGAGATGAAACAGTAACTATTGATATAAATATTCTTACAAGGATATCCTACATAAACTGCAGGAGACATAGTCTTTTCACTTTAACCTGGCCCACATTTTCGTTCTTTTGAAGCCTTTTTCATGTAGTTCAGTGGCAGAAATAACAATGTTAGGGTTCTACAGCCTATCCACAGCACTTCTTCGAGACCAGCATCATATTCCAGTGTTCATCTATTGCTACAACTCAGCATTCAGGATGGAAAGAGGGGAGTTTTAGGCCAAGTTAGAGCAAAAAGAGTATAGCAGAGAGTACTCACAGTCTTGCCTTGGTTAGAGTGAGGCGTTTATGTGTTACCATGGCAACCTCTCCACACTTCACCACACCATTCCAGTTACACACACACACACACACACACACTCCTTTCCCCACCAACAAGTCCCATCTTAGCATACTTAAGTGTGTGTGTGTGTGTGTGTGTGTGTGTGTGTGTGTGTCATTACGTGAGAGGAAACCACAGTATACTACAGTTGAGGCTTCGCCGTTGGAAAGAAAAAACAGCCTATCGCTAAAGGTGTCAGGATTGAAATGAGGAGAATCTCCCGTAATGCTAGTTTTACATTCTGAGTGAACACCAACGAGGGAGAAATGTTGAATAAAAAAATGTCTATATATATAAGTAATGTCAAAATCGTGAGTTTCATCATAATCAATAATAAATATCTAAAAGTATACTCGTATTCGTATCCACATTTAAATTTCTATGCGAGATGAAATTCAGACGGGGAAGAGAAGCCGTGAGTAGAGTGGTAGAGTCCCTATAGGTTTCGTATATATCTAAAATTTTTCGTCTTGCCGTGGCCCATTTTTGTGTCCATATTTGGCTTATTCCACGTGGCCAAGTGGCAGAAAAAAAAATGCTATGGTTATTTTATTCATTTCATATTAATTCTTCTGGACTAACATTTTCAAATGTTCATCTCGAGTTACAATTGAGCATTCGAGAAGGAGCGATGGTAGTTTTAAGCCAAATTAGAGCTAAAGAAGTACAGAATAGTAAACAGAATTAATATCTCTGTAGTAATTATGACCAACAAGACGACATTACTGGCAATGACATTAGAAAAAGAATCTCGGGTCTTCCCTGAATTAAATATTGGATGTCGTGAATCAATAGGTCAGTCGGTATAATTTAGCAGCCAAGACTCCCATTGACATGTGTCCGTTGGGCCGTATATACCCTTTTCCAGCTGTCTCAGTCTTCCTTAGTAGACAGATGGATATAATAGGCAATTGATGAAGAGAGCTGGAGAATGCATGAAAAAGGTCGAGACGTATTTGAACTTTACTTTAGAATATCCTTCCATTCCATGTTTTGAAATAACACAGAAAGCGTGTTTTTCAATGGGCAACTTAGCCAGATTTACTTAGCATATTCACTTGGCCATGTGTTATTTATAAACCCAGTGATCTTTAGCAATCATTTAATGAACATTAAAGATTTAACATGCAAACAAGCTTTAAACATACGTGGAGTGAAACAGTGCAATACTGCTGTAGTATAAGTGACGCTGTTGTTGGTTAGATATCATTTGGATATTAAAAAAAAATAATAATTATATAAAAAGTCACTGTGCTGATAGGGTTGCTATAGATTGTTTACAAACATTGCACTATGGCAGGCAGTTCCTAAGCCAAAATAACCTGGAGGCAATAATAATAATAATAATAATAATAATAATAATAATAATAATAATAATAATGCTTTTTGACCTTAAAATGTTAGTGCATTTATGTTCATGGGTAGTGTGATGAGTAAGGATGGAAGTTTAGAGGGTGAACTGGTTGAAAGGGCACAACAAGGAAAAAAAGTTGCTGGTTCTTTGAAAGCACTGATAAGAAACGGAAGTGAGTATGGAAGTAAAAATGTCGCTGCATGACAGTGTTGAGCTACCAACTCTAACGTATAGAAGTGAAGCCTTGACCTTGTTGGAAGGACACAAGTCAAAAGTGAGAGCAGTGGAAATGAGTAATTTGAGGGGAGCATGTGGAGTTACATGGAGAGACAGGCTGATAAATAAGATAGGGGTGTGTGAGCTGGGAACAGGGCAGTGAAATGTCGGGGGACAGGGCGACATGGAGCCGATTTGTTTGTGGCCACCCCTTACCGGATTAGGGCATCTGGCAATACATAGATAGATAGACCTTCAAGAACAAAAGCACCTGCCGAGGTTCTGCCAAGGCCACTCTTCACAGGATGCAGCGTCAGGTAACAGAAAGTAAAACTGCTGGCTGTACCTAATACTGTCTCTCTCCTCTGATTCATGTCCCTTAAAAGATCACTGGGCAGTACTCTAGATCCCACAAATCAGTATGAACATGACCAGAATGATGAAAAAGGGATGGTTAAGTTTATCATACGGGAAATTTATCTTCGGTTAATTTGTGATGGAAATGTACGAAGTCAGTTAACGATGGGAAAGTATTGTCTATCTATCTATCTATCTATTGCCAGATGCCATAATCCCGTACGGGGTGGCCATTTGACTCTGAGTTCTTTGTTTGGCAGGGAGGGACACTAACCCTCCACCAACCCACATGACATGCAGGGAGCACGTATGGTTTGGTTATATGGTTACCACCCAGCGTTGTAAATGGTTTCTTGGCTTACAGGAAACCATTTGGCTTGTCACTCAATGTAAAGCCACACGTAAAGAAAAGAAAAGCAATATGTAGTGACAGGAAAGATGGGAGAAACAGGAAGAGAGGAGGGCAGGCACAGAAAAAGAATGATAAAGGCTAAGAAAGGAGTAGGCAGCACTACATCAAGTGAGTGGATGATGGTCGCCACCACCTACCACTAGTATTGTCCACTGCCATTATTTTTCCTTTTATTTTACCTTTGCTACCGTCACTTTCATATCACCCAGACTAGGAGGGGCTGCTCGAACTAGAGGGGTTGGATAGAGCCTTCATTAACCCTCTTGTATCAAAGGGGTCAGGGGGGTAGGAAGAGAGAGAGAGAGAGAGAGAGAGAGAGAGAGAGAGAGAGAGAGAGAGAGAGAGAGAGAGAGAGAGAGAGAGAGAGAGAGGAAATTAGCTTTTGGGAGAACTACTGCATTTCAAACTTAGCTGTCGTGTACGGGGGAAAAAAAATAACCGGGTCACTCCGATGTTGTATTTATTTCATTCTTGCTTTCTTGCTGCCTTCACACGAGTTTATTTGGCTTAGGGGACTCTATTCGAACAAGAAGGGTGAGACGCAAATACCGCCTTCATTAAAAATTTTACGAATTACGCGAGGGGTCATTTTTTGTGATTCATGTCGCCTGGCAGCAGTAGGAACTAAATCAAAACCCCTCAGACAGCACAGCGACATCGTTCTCCGATTTTGACCTTGACCCACGACCCTGGCCTTTGACCCATCTGCACCAAACTGGAAGCACGTCTGTCCATCCCCACATACACAGGAGGACAAAAAGATAGACAGATAGATAGAGAGACAGATAAACGATGTATGTACCACTATATGTACTGCGAGTCTGAGCCACATCGTATCAGGCATTCGTGATATAAAGCCTACCCTGAACTTTGACCTTGATTCCTGACTTTGGCTTTTGATTACTCTGCAGTAAACCCATATTACTTCTTCCCCGAGCCCCCCCCCTTTCCTACACACACACACACACGCACACACACACACACACACACACACACACACACACACACACACACACACACACACACACAAACACACACACATTAAGTCGAAATACCAGTCATAATAGGATCAGGTATTCATGAGATATTTTGCTAACATATAGATACATAGATGCATAGGCCTATAGAAAATGAACGTCGTCATTGCTACTCCTTTGGCGCTGTAAATAATAAGAGAATGGTGTACTAGCTCAGAGGCTGAAACTCTTAGCCCTAGTGACCAAATGTCAACGGAATAAAATTGTAGCGCGTTTGTTGTGAAAGAATGCTAGACTTGTACCCATCATATGTGAGTTAATGATATCAGTTTTAACACTCTCTGCCTCCTACACTTACACGGCTCAATAAAACCGTATGACGTTAGTTGGAACAGAGTACTAGAGCTATCCCGACCATATGAGGCTTAATGATGCTAGTACAAACACTCAGGACTCCAATGACACCCTCTTAGCTACTAATCTATCAGTCTATATACCTAAGCTGCTTGCCTCCCAAAAAAGGGGGTAGCCGAGGAAGGACGACACACTCCTAATATACTAATTCACACACACATTTACTCGTGTCTTAGCCCCAAGGGGAGAAGGGACAGATCCTCACCGCACCACACCGCGCGAGGGTCAACTGCTCAGTGCAATCAGCGACATCCGCAGCAGGGCCAGACATCAGAGCTGGTTTACCCCTACCACATCATAATGGTCCCATCCCCTTACCCTCACCTGACCTGATCAGCTGATCAGACCAAATGTGGGAGAATATCCCCTCGGGGGCCTGTCATCATTTATAAAATCACAATTTCTCTCCAGTCATCCCTATCATGCACAACCACTCTTCCTTGCACTACAGACATCCCTCTCGCATCTAATGATAAACAAATAAATAAATACTCGCAGATAAATAAATAAAATGAAAAAGAAAGTGTGACGTCAGTATGGATAGAAAATTAGAGTTAACCTGACCACGAGAAAAAATTAAATGGCTTTTGCAATACCGAAATGGCAATGATGGAATGAATCGTGTTTGAAAAATTGTTCAGTGTTCTGTCCTTGTTTTTCCATGTGTTTAGATAATTGTTTTGCGTTCTTTGATGGGATATTTTTATGATGTCTGTGTGTGGGGGTTTGTTTTTAGTTCTTCCATCTTTCTTGCATGATAAGGCTTCAGTATGTTCTCTCTAGTTTTATTTTTTATGACTTATGTATGGAGAAGAGTTCTTTGTGTGTGTGTGTGTGTGTGTGTGTGTGTGTGTGTGTGTGTGTGTGTGTGTGTGTGTGTGTTGACAAGCATTATATTTTCATTATTTTTATATATCGTATCTAACTCACGGCATAGATTACAGTCCATTCCTGAAGCCCTGCAGCAAACAATATCACACACCTTCGCATGTCACCACTTGGGCACTATTGGGACGACGGTGTTGTCTGTCTGTCTGTCTGTCTGTCTGTCTCTCTGTCTGTCTGTCTGTCTCTCTCTCATGCGTCGAGGCCTGTGCTATATTCTTTCGTAACTTCTTCAATCCGATGATTTTTAAAACATTATCCTTGCTATAGGCAGACGAATTTTATGAGTTTACGAGAGACATTTCAAAATAGCAATGTTAACTCGAGCCTTCATTAATCTCTTCACTAAAGTAGTTCTCTCTAAAAATGAACACAACTGTTTGGAGGAAGCAAGAACAAACCATGAGTATACGTCACCTGATTCAAGGGGTTAACTTCTTCAGTATACTCACCGTCAAACAACCTGCCTCTTAAGCCCCGCCCATCCTAAAGCTGTAGCCCCGCCCCTCCTCGTCCACTCTCCGGGTAGTGGGTGAGAAGGGGCGAGGCTTAAGAGACAGTTTACCTGGCGGCTGGTCTACCATATTACCTTCCAAAGTTAAATAAAGATTGTTTCTTCATAGCCTGAATAACGAATGAAGAACGTTCTCGGGGTGATGTGGCTAACTCCTTCTTCTTACAGAATTTACTCTTGTTTCCTCCTGACCATAATTATTCAACTGAGGGAATATCTTTAGCAGTGAGCACAATCACTTCTTTATTACTTTTCCTTTCTTTACCCGTCAGACGATTTTACTCAGCATACAGAACCCAGATGGTAGTGAAAATGTTAAAATCTCCAGCCATGACTTATATACAATGAGACCAAATAATTATGCTTGTTGTTACCGGGCGATTCTATTCAGCATGGGGAGGGGAGCTCTTGTTGTGACGGGGCTAGACGTGTTTTGGATATCTACGTGTCAAAGTTGAGTGAGTTAGATTTGGGTAATTACGTTAGATTAAGTTAAGAGGGTTGTCTGCTGGATTAGTTTAGTAGTTAGGAAGGTAAATTGGTCGGGGGTGATTACGTTTACTATAGAAGAGGAAGAAGAAGGAGAAGAAGAAGAAGAACAACAACAACAACAACAACAAGAGGAGGAGGAGGAGGAGGAGGAAGAAGAAGAAGAGGAGGAGAAGAACAAATACCGAAGGAAGATAAAAATAAAACAAGAAAGGATGAGGAGGGGGAGGAAGAGGAATATTAAAATCATCATCATCACCATCATCATTGTTATCATCATCATCATCTTCACTGTCATCAACATCATCATCATCATCATCATCAACAAAACATAAGAACAAAGGTTTCAGCCTGTCCCTTTCATTTTTTCAATCTCAATTCTCTGCTTGCAATTATCAAGAGGTTTATCCACAGTTATGTGTTCTCTACTGTTGTTAATCCAATCTATACGTCCTTACACACACACACACACACACACACACACACACACACACACACACACACTTACGTACTATTATGAATTTTCGTATTATGATTTCAACTGTCTGCTCTCTCTCTCTCTCTCTCTCGAGAGAGAGAGAGAGAGAGAGAGAGAGAGACTCGGAATTAAACCTATTCTCTCTTAGAAAACGGAGACTCTGGGAACAACTGATTGAATGTTTTAAGATTCTAAAAGGCTTTAGTAATACTGATTCAAGCAAGCTATTCACAGTAATTGCCGAGACTGTAACTCGATGAAATGGTATGAAGTTGCAAGCAAGGAGGGCTAATCTTGATACAGCCAAAAACTTCTTCACTTACTCTGTTGTAAGCGAATGGAATAAACTCCCTGGGAATGTGATTGAGAGTGGTACCATAAATATGTTTAAAAAGAGACTGGACATGTATCTCGACGCAATTGGTATCGTTTAGTTAGGATGGAGCAATTTTTGCATATTCGCGTCTGCATTCATGTGTCTATTAGACACAGACAATATTTTAGAATATATATAATAGATAAACATTCTATTCATCTTTTGATTAAAAAAAAAAAAATTGCGTGCATAGAGTAAGTATGTGGCTGTATGCCCAAATTTTCCTTTCCCATATTATTCTACTTTCTGCCGATCCTATAAAATTCCTTCAGGTTTTTCATTCCTGCAAGTATTACTTCCTCTCTTGTTTCCTGTACGGCAAATGCAGGAGGGTCTGGAGGGTGGGGGAGAGAGCCTTCTGCTATGCTATCCTTTTCTCCTGCTCCTATGCACTATATTAGGATTAGGGCCGGACCACCTCGTAGGGACCGTAAGGTCTGTGTGGTCTGTGTATCTATGTAACTATATGTAACTCTCACACACACACACACACACACACACACACACACACACACACACACACACACACACACACACACTCGTATATATAACTTTCTCTCATACTCGTTATGTTATGCACAGTTCCAACCCCCTTTCTTGTTTTTACGCTTCTGTTCTATTTTCTACCATCCCTCGCCGCCCTTTTGGATATACCACGTCACTTGAATTATCTGCCCTTTCGTATTTTTCCAGTATAGCTTTCTCAGTTCTGTCTGTCTGTCTGTCTGTCTGTCTGTCTGTCTCTGTCTCTCTCTCTCTCTCTCTCTCTCTCGCTCGCTCGCTCTCTATCTCTCTCGCTCGCTCGCTCTCTGTCTGTCTCTCTCTCTCTCTCGTTGTGATCATTTCTGTCATTTTCTGAAAACTCTGCGTGCATTCCTCTCCCATAACGAAGGCATCTAGCTACAAACTCTCCACCCTTTCTGTCAACCATAATTTGTAAAGTGTGAGTCAGCCTGACGTTCCTCAGCTTGTCGTTCCTCAGCCTGTCATTCCTCAGCCTGTCGTTCCTCAGCTTGTCGTTCCTCAGCCTGTCATTCCTTAGCCTGTCATTCCTCAGACTGTCTTTCCTCAGCCTGTCGTTCCTCAGCCTGTCATTCCTCAGCCTGTCGTTCTTCAGCCTGTCGTTCTTCAGCCTGTCGTTCCTCAGCCTGTCCCACTGCCTGTAACCTCCAGTCTTCTAAATGCAGTCTGTCCAAACATCGGAACGAATCTTAAATCTGGATTTCGTTCTTGCTCAGTGTTATTTGGAAAGAAGATTTTTGCTGATTCACTGTCTTGGGTTCTTCCTTTTTTGAATGAAACATCAAAAGAAATCTTTTCCTAGTCGAGAAAAATCGTCTGAGGGTACCATGAATAAATTTAAATGCGACCCTTGATGCATCTCCACTCCCTCGTGCTGATATTATTGGAACTCGACCCCATAATCACTGAGAGAGACACAGCAGCATCATAATAATTCCCCCTCAGAGGTAATACAATGAACCTATAATATAACAGCACCAAAAAACATGCATCCCTCCGTGTTCTCCCTCTGCCTGTTCTCGTGTTCTTTGTTCTAACACCCCATACGGCGTGATGGAGAGAGGGGAGGGAGATGCGAGATGGAAGGGAGAAGAGGGAGGAGATGACAAGTGGTGGAGATGAATGTGTGAGAGAGGGAAGGAGGGAGGGAGGGAGAAGATGGATGGAGTATGGCAGAGGGAATGTGATAGGGTGGGGTGGAGGTGTGTGTGTGTGTGTGTGTGTGTGTGTGTGTGTGTGTGTGTGTGTGTGTGTGTGTGTGTGTGTGTGTGTGTGTGTGTGTGTGTGTGTGTGTGTGTGTGTGTGTGTGTGTGTGTGTGTGTGTGTGTGTGTGTGTGTGTGTGTGTGTGTGTGTGTGTGTGTGTGTGTGTGTGTGTGTGTGTGTGTGTGTGTGTGTGTGTGTGTGTGTGTGTGTGTGTGTGTGTGTGTGTGTGTGTGTGTGTGTGTGTGTGTGTGTGTGTGTGTGTGTGTGTGTGTGTGTGTGTGTGTGTGTGTGTGTGTGTGTGTGTGTGTGTGTGTGTGTGTGTGTGTGTGTGTGTGTGTGTGTGTGTGTGTGTGTGTGTGTGTGTGTGTGTGTGTGTGTGTGTGTGTGTGTGTGTGTGTGTGTGTGTGTGTGTGTGTGTGTGTGTGTGTGTGTGTGTGTGTGTGTGTGTGTGTGTGTGTGTGTGTGTGTGTGTGTGTGTGTGTGTGTGTGTGTGTGTGTGTGTGTGTGTGTGTGTGTGTGTGTGTGTGTGTGTGTGTGTGTGTGTGTGTGTGTGTGTGTGTGTGTGTGTGTGTGTGTGTGTGTGTGTGTGTGTGTGTGTGTGTGTGTGTGTGTGTGTGTGTGTGTGTGTGTGTGTGTGTGTGTGTGTGTGTGTGTGTGTGTTGGCAGAGGAGGGGATGATTAAGGAAACTGGAGAAATTGATCAACATCTACTCATCCATCTATCTATCTTTTATCTATGTACATTGTGATAGATTGATAGAAGGGAGTACACACAGATAGACAGATGGATAGATGGGCTTAGTTATGGATGAATGGTGGATGGATAGAGCAATCTTTGTGGAGTGGCAGATAGATGGACAGATAGATAGACAGAGATATAGAGGAATAGAGAGATAGATAAGTGGCGAAGTACTGTAGACGGGCAGATATATATCCACGTAATTCTCTCTTTAAATCCTTTTTCCGCCGACAGAAGCGTAGGGGTCCAGGACAGGCTGCTTATTCCCAGTATTTAAGGGGCCAGTGACCAGCCTTCCCCGCCCCTGAGTAACATTACACCCCAACTACCCTTGGATGTAAACCCTTGTGGGCCTCGTCCGGTTGGAGAGCCTTAGTTCAATAGCCTCCCAGGTATCATTTGGTTATATGGTTACCACCCAACGTAGTAAATGAATTTCTGGTTCACAGGAAACCAACTGGCTTGTGAGTAAGAGATGAGTCACCTAATGGCAGCACCACATTGAGTGAGTGGATAGTGGGCGTTGCCAGCCAGGATGTGTGGACAGTTTTTTTTTTTTTTTTTTTTTTTTTTATGCGAGGAAGAAGGAACCAAAGGCCATGAGCCCGCAGTAACAGTTCCCTCCAAGAGAAAAACAAAATACAATAGAGAGCCAAATTCAAGATCCGATCATTTTGAGATGCCTGGACACACTGCGTTTGAAAGACTGGAGATCATAGGCAGGAGGAAATACAGACAGAGGGAGACAGTTCCAGAGCTGACCTGTTGCATGAATGAAAGACTGGGAGTAACGGTTAACTCTTGCATTAGAGAGTTGGACAGAAAAGGGATGAGAGTTTGCTGCCAGACGGGTGCTACGCGCCCGTCATAGAGGTGGAGGAATGCAAGCAGACAGTTCAGAGGAGCAGTGACCATTAAAGTAGCGATAGAAAAGAGATAAAGATGCAACAGTGCGGCGAAGAGACAGAGGTTGAAGGGAGTCAGTAAGAGGAGGAGAGTTAATGAGACGAAAAGCCTTTGACTCCACCCTATTGAGAAGAGCTGTATGTGGGGAGCCTCCCCACACATGAGAGTTGTACTCCACACAGGGGCGGATAAAACCCCTGTATAGAGTCAACAATTGTGCAGGGGTAAAGAAAGAGCGGAGTCGGCTTAGCACACCCAATCTCTTGGAAGCAGATTTTACAAGAGATGTAATATGATCTTTCCAAGATAAGTCCCGAGTAAATGAAACCCCAAGCATGTTCAAGGATGATGCAGGATTAATCTGAATATTATTAAACATTAGTGGGTATACCTGTGGAAGATTTTGTCGGGTTGATAGGTGTAAGAACTGAGTCTTAGAAGCATTAAAGACAACCATATTATTTTTACCCCAGTCAGAGATATGAGCCAAGTCAGACATTAGGTGTGCCATAGCCTCATCCCTTGTTTCTTGAAGTAACTGTTGAGATGGGCGTTGCGGGAACCGAATGGAAAGGTGAAGGGTGGAGTCATCAGCGTATGAGTGGATAGGGTTAGATGTACAGCTTAGAAGATCATTGATGAATAAAAGGAAGAGAGTTGGTGATAGGACAGAGCCCTGAGGAACACCACTGTTGATAGATCTAGGAGAAGAACGATGGCCGTCTACGACAGCAGCTATAGAACGACCAGAAAGGAAGCTAGCGATGAAGGTACAGATAGAAGGATAGAAACCGTAGGAGGGCAGTTTGGAAATTAAGGATTTATGCCAGACTCGATCGAAAGCCTTTGAGATGTCAAGTGCAATGGCAAAGCTTTCGCCAAAGTCCCGAAAGGAGGATGACCAGGAGTCTGAAAGGTAGGTGAGAAGATCGCCAGTGGAGCGTCCCTGACGGAACCCATACTGACGATCGGAAAGAAGGTTGTGATAGGAAAGATGCCTTAAAATTTTTTTATTAAGAATTGACTCGAAAACTTTTGAAATACAGGACGTTAAAGCAATTGGACGATAGTTGGAGGGTTGGGAGTGGTCACCCTTCTTTGGGACTGGCTGAATGAGAGCAAACTTCCAGCAAGAAGGAAAGGTACAAGTTGACAGACAAAGGCGAAATAGTTTGCCTAGGCAGGGTGTAAGCACAGAAGCACAGTTTTTGAGAACAACAGGAGGGACCCCATCAGGCCCATATGCCTTGTTAGTACTGAGGCCAGTAATGGCAGAAAATACATCAACTGAAGAAATTTTAATTTCAGCCATGAGGAAGTCAGAGGGGGGAAGTGATGGAGGAACAGCACCGGAATCGTCTAAGGTGGAATTGGAGGAGAAAGTCTGTGCGAAGAGATCTGCTTTATCAGTAGAAGAAATAGCTACAGAACCATCAGAGTAGAAAAGAGGAGGGAAGGATGATGAGGTAAAGTTGTTAGAAAGATTTTTGGCAAGGTGCCAGAAGGAGCGGGAAGAATTCGAGTTGGAGAGTTGAGAGCATTTAGTATGGATGAAATTATTTTTAGTAGAGCGAAGAACAGACTTAGCACGATTCCGGGCAGAAACGTAAAGATTATGTGATTCAGGGGTGGGTTGGCTCCGGTACCTTTTGTAGGCCTTCTCCTTGTTGCGGACAGCATTAGAACAAGCGTGATTAAACCAAGGCTTTCTTGCGTTAGTCAAAGGATATGAGAAAGGAATGTATGCTTCCATGCCCGAGAGAATAACCTCCGTAATGCGCAAGGCACACTCAGATGGCTCACGGCCATGGAAGCAATAATCATTCCAGGGAAAATCAAAGAAGTACTGCCTGAGGGCCTCCCAGTCCGCAGCTCCAAAATGCCAGAGACGACGTTTCCCTGGAGGGTCCGCAGGCCGTACTGGAGCAATAGGACACGTTAAGGTAATAAGGTTGTGATCGGAGGAGCCCAACGGAGAGAAAAGATTAACAGAGTAAGCAGAAGGATTGGTTGTGAGGAAGAGGTCAAGTATGTTGGAGCTCTCTCCAAGGCGGTCAGGGATACGGGTAGGGTGCTGTACAAGCTGCTCTAGGTCATTAAGGATAGAAAAGATGTAGGCTTGTTCACCAGGTGGATCCGTGAAAGGAGAGGAGAGCCAAAGGTGGTGGTGAACATTGAAATCTCCAAGAATGGAGATTTCAGAGAAAGGAGAAATGGACAGAATGTGTTCCATCGTAGAAGTAAGATAGTCGAAGAATTTTTGATAGTCAGTAGAATTAGGGGATAAGTAAACAGCACAGATATATTTAGTCAGAGAATGACAGGAAAGCCGAAGCCAGAGAGTGGAGAATTCAGAAGAATCAAGTTCAGGAACACGAGAGCAAGATAAGTCGTTGCGTATGTATACACAACAGCCACCTTTGGCTTTGAAATGAGTATAGAGAAAGTAGGAGGATACAGAAAAGGGTTTGCTGTCAGTTGCCTCAGACAGCTGAGTCTCCGTTAGAAAAAGAAGGTGAGGTTTAGAGGAGGAGAGGTGGTGCTCAACAGAGCGAAAGTTAGATGAAAGGCCGCGAATGTTGCAGAAATGAAGAAGAAGAGAGTCAGACAGTGGTTCCAGGCACCTCGAGTCGTCACCGGGAGAGGGGCAGATGGCGGGGGCATTTATGGTCCCCCCCCCTGGGGACTCCGAGGCTAGGTGAATTGACGCCATTTTGGTAAATTTTGAATAGGAAGTGTAGTGTGTACTGTGCATGTAGTTTGGTGAAGATAGATAGAGAAATTTGTACTGGAGAGCATGCTGGCCTACTCTCTGTGTAACTGAGACACTGAAAAAGTTCAGCAAAGGGGGATGGTCAGGAACTAGTCCTGAGGGCTGATGAAACGGGAGCTCCAGCACTCCCTGTCATCAGCTTTCCATCCACCTCGGGAGTACTGCCCTGCTCGACTGGAGGGATGGATAGATGATTGGACAGAAAGGTAAACATGTATGTGTATGGTGGCTAACTCTTGAAGAATGGTGGGATACAATTAGGTTCATGTTCTGGCTGCAGTTCGTCGATTTTATTCTGGAGTATGAACTGTTGGATGATTAAAAGGGACGCTTGTGGATATGTATATGCAGTTGGGTTAAGCTGTGGATACCGATTTGGCTGAAGGACTGTATAAGAGACTGGTGAATATGCGGATGTGTGTGTGTGTGTGTGTGTGTGTGTGTGTGTGTACGCATGTTTGTACCTATGTGGGTATATGTGTGCTTACGTGCGTGTGTGCTTAGGAAACCTGAAATTAAACACGTTTTAAGTGGGTTCCAAGGACATACAACTCTGATTTAACTGATTCATTATATTTATTATTTTCTCTCTGTTGTTTGGAGATTTTTTTTGCGTTTAGGAGAGGCCATATTAGCAAAGGGGTTAATGAATGCAATATTTAACACCACAAAAATATATTAAAGGAAAAAAAATCTCCGAAACTGAATAAATTTTTGAGATGTGTAGAAAAATGTGAGAAGCCATGGCCGTGAAGGGGGTAATACTTTCCATTGACCATACGTGTCTTTTTTTAATGATTTATTTTTTACCATTGTTTACCATCCACTTTAGGCCATCATTCTCGTTGGTTTAGGAGGCTCCCTAGTACTTCTTCCTTACCAGTACATTTTAGCACAGGTCACGCTGATATTCACATGTATGGTATTCGTGTAATTAGTCTGTGTGGCTGAGACGAGACAGTGACGCTTATCATACAGTGGGTCAGAAGCCGAGTCTGCCGTGTGTGTATTGCCCCATAGTGTGCTACGGATTGCTGATATAGGTATTGTACGTGTTCTCGTAGGTTTAAGAAGCTTCCTAAGACCTCTTCCTTAGTGGTTTTATTTGCTTATTACCCCTTACAGTCCATTTCTGTGTTATGTAAACTCCTTCAATATCGCCCCATTTTACATACATAACGTGCAAAGGGATATTAACCAGCCATATCTAAAAATAAATTGCTAGGGAAGAGAGCCGACGAGAATTAGGACCGTGACCACTAGGCTGAGATGCACAGAATAACTTACGATCAACTGCCCGTATGTTGGTTTTAAAAAATCGAGTGCCATTAAAAATACTGAGGTGTAATAGTCAAGACATATCGCCCAGAAAGAGTTGTTACGCCTCCTAAGCTCTCTAGGATATGAGCTTTAGTGGGAGAAGAGTGGGTAAAGCCCTTCCCCCAAACCTGTAATCCCTCCAACATGGGATTTTTGCACGGTGAACACTGCCTACCCTCACACTACAAATCTCTTCTAAATCCTCGTTCATTGGCCCACAGTGTAAGGCTTGTATTCTCCCCTAGTAAGAGGGTCCGTAGCACCTCTTCCCCGGCGGTTTATTTTTACATCCAGGGGGTAGATAAAATATTGAAACCTTCCTCATGTAGACTATGGCTATATTTGCATGATTTATGGAACACAGAAGGCGATAGAAACGTATAAGAGGCAAAATAAATCGCTTAGGAATAGATGTTATGGAGCTTTCTTAACCAACGAGAATGTGGGCTTAAGTGACATAGGAGTCTTCGCAACATCTACTTTTTAGGGATTTAGTTTGCTTGTTGAATCTGAAGATATTTATTATTTTTCATATATTCTAAAATAATATCGACATGGTTTGTATCAATAACACACAGGTGGAGGCTAAGGCATAGTGAGCAGAATAATTGCTAAGGAAGATGTATTGAGATATTTACAAAGGATCTTAAGATACAAGCCAGTTTTTGAACATGCCATAACTCTTTCAGTCCAATGACATTTTTACTTTAATGCTACAGTTATAATTCAGGACAATTATAACTCAAACCTGTACTTGTGAAAGGGATAATGAAGCTATAACTAAACTGTTCCAGCCTGAAAAGCTTCTCCAAAAGTGAATAAAAACATATGGTGTAGCGGCAACAGAATGTAAGACAGGTGCTATTTGACACTATACATTTATGTATTCCGTTTACCTGGTTATCTGCCTATTTAGCGACCAATCTACGTGTCTGGGAATCAATCAATCAATCGATTAATTTCTTTTTGTTTATTTATTTATTCATTTGTCTGTCTATCTACTCTCTACGTATATCTTTATTCGTCCATGTATTTGTGACCATCTGGCCATTCATCTATCTATCAGGCAGTCTAGCTAATTATCAATTTGGCTGCCTACATAGCTACCTAAACAAACAAACAAACACATTATATATATATATATATATATATATATATATATATATATATATATATATATATATATATGTGTGTGTGTGTGTGTGTGTGTGTGTGTGTGTGTGTGTGTGTGTGTGTGCAGAGAGAGAGTGAGAGAGAATAATTCTTATCTACCCACCTACCATGCCATCATCTTACACCTAATCTCAGAATGCATCCAAAAATCTCCATCAAAAACCATCACCACTCCAACCTGACTTCCCTCACGTACTTCTCAACCTCGCCCTTCAAACTCCCTCTCAGTTTTCCTCAACTTAGTCTCACAACAAGATGAATTCATCCAGATTTCGTCCCATTTATACACCTGCGTCTCTCGGGGCGAGAGCTGGTGTTCTGTTTTTAGCAGTGTGTGTGTGTGTGTGTGTGTGTGTGTGTGTGTGTGTGTGTGTGTGTGTGTGTGTGTGTGTGTGTGTGTGTGTGTGTGTGTGTGTGTGTGTGTGTGTGTGTGTGTGTGTGTGTGTGTGTGTGTGTGTGTGTGTGTGTGTGTGTGTGTGTGTGTGTGTGTGTGTGTGTGTGTGTGTGTGTGTGTGTGTGTGTGTGTGTGTGTGTTTCAAATAACTAAAACAGTTTTTACATGATTTTAGCCAAACTTAGTGGAAGGGTTGAAAGGTAGTCCATATAAAAATTTATTATTTTTGAGATCATTAAATCAAAGGTCATTGCCACTGGGCTAGGTCAAATGGTGACCTAGGAATATCAGGTAATTTTTTCTTATTACATTTCGACCAAAGTTTGGGAAATGATTGAGGGTAATGCCAGAAGGAAGTTATTTAATTTTGAGAGCAATCGGTGAGAGGTCAAGGTCACAGAACAAGGTCATATTTCAACTCGCGTTTGTTAACAACCCTGACAGTTTTCATCCGATTTTAGCTAAACTCGGTAGAAGGGCTGAGGGTCAGCAAGGGGTAAATTTATCGCTTTTGATAATAACGGTTCAAAGGTTAAGGTTAATGACCAAAGAGAATTAACATTTTTAACCAGTTTACACCATACTCTGGGAAATAATTATGCGTCAGAAAGAAACAAAGAGATTCAGTTTAAGAACAGTCAAAGGTCAAGGTCACAGTTTAAGATCAAAGTTCGACCCATGTGTTTGTAGGAAAACAAAACAACTAAAGTCGTTCTTATCTGATGTGGCTCAAATTTGGAGGATGAATTCAGGATCACCTAAGAGTGTGACCTATTGTTCTTGAGGGAGACAGGTAAAAGATCAAAGTTCCACGGCAAGATAAGGTTCAACAGATTTTATCTGATGTAAACTTAAGAACGTTTCGGGTTAAAAACAGGCAAAGAGATACTAGATTTTGGGAAGTCAAAAGTCAAGGACGCAGGAAAGATGAAAGTTCAAGATCACTGGAAAACATCAACTCCCATAATTCTTTAACGAAACGTGGTGGAGGAGTCAATAGTGATGTATGAATGAAGGACTGTAATTACATTTTGAGAATAACGTGGAGAAGGTGAGGGTCGCAGAGCAAGTTCAGTTATTCGGCCATTAGATCAGTTGGTGGACTCGAGTACTGTATTCTCTGAGTGTGCCTTTTTGTTCACAGTTTATTTCATATGTTTCTATCCTCTCTCTTAATACCCTAATCGCCTCTACTTCACACTCGCTTCCTTAAGAATACTCTCTCTCTCTCTCTCTCTCTCTCTCTCTCTCTCATCATCTTCACTTCCTTCCCTACACATCTGTATTATCATTTTATTTTTTCCCTGTCCAGTCTCACTCTCATTTTTCGTTTTGTTTTCCATCTTCATTTCTTTTCGTTTCATCTTGCATGCATCCTCTCCCCTCTCTTCCTCTTCTCCCCCCTTCCCCCCTCTCTCTCTTTGTCCTTTTGGTCCTCTATTCCCTTCCTTTTTTCGCTTCTCTCTTTCCCTCTCTCATTTCTCTCTCTCTCCTTCAGTTCTTCAATCTTCTTCTATCTCCTCTTTCATCTCTCTCTCTCTCTCTCTCCCCTGTTTCCCACTGTTCATTCCTTCATTCAATGTTTCATTCATTCTTCCTTTTCCTTTTTCTTCCTTCCTTCCTTTCTTTTAAGTACTCACCTTCCAATCTACCTATTAACCTACTTATCTACCTGTCTGACTACTTACCTGGTTACTTAAATATCTGCCTACGTCTATATATTACTTATCTAATTTTATTTATCTGATAACCAATCAACTTTCATAATTTCTGATTATCTTACTACTTACTAACTTACCTAGCTACTTACGTACCTGCCTGCCTAATAACCTATATACTGTATGTACCTACCTACCTTCCTCCTTGCCCAACATCCTACCTGCCTAGCTTCCCAATTACTTACCTACTTATCTACCTGTATTCCTACCCTCCTGCCTACCTGTGTAATTACTCTTCCATCAAACTACCAAGCTTGATAATCGCATGTAACCTACGCACCTACTTATCTACTTACCTGCGACCGTAATAATACCTACCAGCTTACAGAAGAATAGGTAGATTGACTTATAGACACACGATGGGCAGACATAAACTGGTACATAAACAAACATATACACAGACGGATAGATACGTAGATAGATAGATACAGACAGACTGGCAAGATGTTTATTGGTCACCAGTTTGCAATGGTGTAAATCATAAATTGAAAACAATGAAAATAAATTAGAAAATAAGGAAATTAATAGTTTTGAGAGTAAACCTCGGATGATAGTAATATTTTCATACATACATTCATACACACATACACACACGTACATATATACACATACATACATACATATAGACATACATATACATACATACGTATATACATACATATACATACATACATACGTACACACATACATATTCATAAATACTCGTACATGCTTGGATTTCTCTGTCTTTTTAGCCGAGTGCTTGTCTTCTACATCTTAACAGATCCCTACCAATCTGTATTTCTTATCTGCTAACCATTCCTTTTCTCTCCCTTCTCTTCTCTTACTCCCTTTCCCTTTTCTCTCTCGCTTCTTTCCTTCCCTTTTCTTTTTCTCCTCTTTCTTTTCCTCCCTTCCTTCTTTCATTCCATTTTCCTTCCCTCCCTTCCCTCTTTCCTTCCTTCCCTCTTTCCTTCCTTCCCTCTTTCCTTTCCTCCCTTCCATCTTTCTTTTCCTTCCTTCCCTCTTTCCTTTCCTTCCTTCCCTCTTTCCTTTCCTTTCCTCTTTCCTTTCCTTCCTTCCCTCTTTCCTGTCCTTTCCTCTTTCCTTTCCTCCCTTCCCTCTTTCCTTTCCTCCCTTCCCTCTTTCCTTTCCTCCCTTCCCTCTTTCCTTTCCTCTCTTCCCTCTTTCCTTTCCTTCCGTCCCCCACTCCGCTCTTCCCTTCCTTTCTCCATTCCTTCCTCTATTTCCTCCTCTCTCTCTCCCATCCCTTTTTTTTTCCTCTCCTCTCTTTCATCCTCTCTCTCTCAACCCATCTATATTTTTCATATCCTTCCCACCTACCAAACCACTCGCTTCCTTCACATCTTCCATCAAGGTACCATCTTGTTTTTCTTCCATCCCTCTTTCCTTCAGTCCTTCCTGCTTTCGTTTCTGTATTTTCGCCTATTTTTTCTTTCTTTACTCTTTCTTCCATCCCTTTTTAAGTCCTTTCTTTCTTCCTTCCTTCTTTCCATCCTGTCCTTCCTTCATTCTTTCTTTCGCTTCTCTTCCTCATTCCTGGTCTCCTTCATATTCTTCATTTTTTCTTCATTTATTCACCTGTTCCTTTTCCTTGCGTCCACCTCTCTAGCCATCCATTCATTTTTCTTTCATTTCCTTCTTCCTGTTGATATTTTTCATTTTCCTCTGACTGCCAAATCAATAACTCCTCCTTCTTTATTTTTTTTACCTAATGATCTCTCTACCTTTCCTCTTCTCTTCTTTCCTTCCTTTCTCTTCTCTCCCATTTCCTCCCTTCTCTCCTCTCTCGTTTCCTCCCTTCCTTCCTTTCTTTCTCCCTTCCTTTCTTACTCCTTTCCTTCTTTTCCTTGTGCCTCCCCTCCTCGTCTCTCTCTTCTCTCTCTTTTTCATCTCCTCTTCATTCTCTATCCTTTCTCTCCATTCTCTCTTCTCTTCCTTCCTTCCCTCCTTTATCCTCTTCTTACTTTCCTCCCCCCTCTTTGTCTGTCTGTCTGTCTCTGTCTTTGTCTCTGTCTGTCTGTCTGTCTGTCTTTCCGTGTGTGTGTGTGTGTGTGTGTGTGTGTGTGTGTGTGTGTGTGTGTGTGTTTCTGTCTGTCTGTCTGTCTCCGTCCCTCACTGTCTGTCTCTCTCCCTTTTTTTCTTTCTTTCTGTCTATCTCAGTCTCTGTTTGTCTATCTGTCTGTCTGTCTGCCTGTCTGTCTGTCTGCCTGCTTGCCTGCCTGCCTGCCTCTCTCTCGTTTTTCTTCCATCTGTTTCATCTTTCTCTCTACTCATCTCACTTTTTCATTTCCTTCTTACCTACCAAACCCTTCCTTCATCTTTTCGTATTCTCTCCATCCTTTTAATTTCCTTCTATCCTCATTCCGTCCTTCATTCATTCATTAACTATTTCCAATGCTTCCTTAACTTCCATCCTTCTTTCCTTCCATTCTCTCACCCTTCCTTCCATCTTTCTTTCCATCCTTTTCTTCCTCCATCTATTCTTTTACCCTTAATTCCTCTTTCCTCCTTCCTCCATAGACCCAGTTTTATCGCCCATCCCTCCTTCTAGCCTTCTTCCTTCCTTCCTTCTTCCTTCCTTCATTCCTACTTCTTTCCTAGTATTTTTTTTCTTTTTTTCTACTAACATATTCCTGTTTTTAATTTTCTTTCTCAAATTTATCTTCTTTCTCTATTACCCCCACTTTCTCCCCCCTCTCTCTCTCTTCCTCCTTTCTTTCTTCCTTCTCTCTCCCTTAGCTCCTCCCCTCTCTCTCCCTCCTTCCCTCTCTACCCTCCATTACATTCTCCTCTCTTCCCTTCCTTCCTATCTCTCTCCTTCCTATCCTTCCCGTCTCTATCCCTTCTTCTCTTTCACCTCTCTCTCTTCCTCTTTCCCTTTCACGTGTCTCCCTCCCTCCCCCTCTCCACCTTCTCTCTCTCCCTGTCTCTCTTTTCTCTCCCTACCTCCCTTCTCTCTCTTCACTTTCCTCTCTCCCTCTCTCCCCTTATACAGTACAGTACATACACACTTTCTCTTTTCCTACCTTTCTTCCATATCTCCCTTCTTTCATATAAATCAACCTCCATTCTCTCTCTCTCTCTCTCTCTCTCTCTCTCTCAGTCCCTTAAAAAATATTGAGAGCAGCAGAGGAGTGAGTGAAGATTGGGAAGGGCGATAGGAAAGAGAGTGAAAAATGGCGGAATGGCGGGAGAAGCACCAAGGGTTTTTGTTGTGATGTAGTGTTAATCCAGAGAAGGGTGAGAGAGAGAGAGAGAGAGAGAGAGAGAGAGAGAGAGAGAGAGAGAGAGAGAGAGAGAGAGAGAGTGACAGACAGACAGACAGACAGACAGATAGACAGACAGACAGAGTGGAAGGAAGATATTGATATTGGGATGTATGTGGACAGGTTGACATATGAACATATGAATAGAGAGAGAGAGAGAGAGAGAGAGAGAGAGAGAGAGAGAGAGAGAGACGGCTCCCTGCTACTCCCAGTATTTTTAGGGGATTTGAGATGGATTGCGTGGACTAGGTAGATAGACTGATAGATGTATGAACAGATGGATGGATAGATAGACTGACGGAGGGAGAGATAAATTTACGTAGGCAGATAGATGGAAAGATAGCTCGATCGATAGATAGTGATAGGCAGATATCTACACAGACAGATAGATAGATGGATGGATAGACAGACACGTAGCCAGACAAACTGATAGATAGATGTGATAGATAGGTAGGATGTTAGATAGATAGATAGATAGATTGAGAGATGAATAGAGAGACAGCCAGAGAGCCAGATTGACAGATAGACAGATAGATTTATGGAAAGGTGGATAGACAGATTAATGAGGGACGAAGGTAATCTGAATGAATGAGAATTAACGAATAGATGGATAGATGGATAGATGATTGGGTTGATGGATGAGGATAGATTGAGACTGAGACAGAAAGGCAGACAGAGAAAAGTAAATGGAAGGATGGATAGATGAATGAATGGATAGATGGATAGATGGACAGATGGACAGGCAGACAGAGAAAGGTAAATGGAAGGATGGAAAGATGAATGAATCGATAGATGGATAGACAGACAGGCAGACAAAAATAGACAGACAAAGTTAAGTGGAAGGATGGATGGATGAAT